>NC_054505.1:710703-960703 GCF_017639515.1 Carcharodon carcharias | reverse complement strand
GAGAAATTTGTGTTCTGAAAACTGGAAGGTGAGTATCCAAAGAGGGAAAGTTTGGGACAAGGACAAGGACAGGAGCTTCTTCCAGAGGGGGATAGACTGAGGCCTGGTCCACAGGCTTCACCCACGTGAGTTGTGTCTGTTTATTACCCCGATCAATGTTTAATTTTCATCTCTGAGAGACAGAGAGAGAGAGATTGAGGGGGACAGAGATGTGAATGAGATGGAAAGAGAGATACAGAGAGGAACACAGTGAGAGGGAACAGTCTCTCAATCTGTTTTAGGCTCTGGTTTATAACTAGGATATTTCTGTATTTGGATGTTGCTGAGAGATTGTGTAGCTGAGAAGGGGGGTGAGGTGGTGGAATCCTGGTCTCTTGCTGTGCTATTCTGTTTAGAATGACCTTGCTTTGTGTTTTAGTCAATTCTTTTATCTCTCCCTTTTCACCAGGAATTTGGAGTTTGAAGACTGCAATGTGACGAGGAATCCTTCGACAGGAGCTTTTCCTCAGAGGGGAATGGATGGAGTGAGGCCTGCTCCACAGGCTTCACCCACATGAGTTGTGTCTCTTTATCACCCCGAGGTTTCATTTTAATCTGAGGGACCCTGGTTTTTGGTTCATCGATGAAGTGGTTTCTGTTAGAAGATGGGGTGCTGGATTTTGAAACCCTGGGGTTAAAATATCCCGGTTTTGCAATTAGTCACAAACACATTAACCCTTTGGTGTGTGACAAAGAGGGAATTAAACTTCTGAAATCTGAAGTAGTTTGAAAGCTTGTTTTAATTCCAAAAGAAGACAGCTGGGGAGACAATGTGATGAAGTGGACTGTTAAATCAGATTCACAATGGCCATTACTGTTCAGTTTACTGAGGTTCTGACTGTAGATTTACCTCTCTATCTCTGCACCTTTGTTTCTGTCTGTCTATCCCTCTGCAGCTTCCCTCATTCTCTCTCTCCAGCATTCTTTATGTCTATCCCTCTCTCTCTCTCCAGCTTTCTTTGTGTCTATTTAAACTTTCTATTAATAAAAACTGTCCGGAAACAGCGATGTGGTTTGTCGTTATTTTTACCGGGGAGACAGAAACATTTTATCCCTCATTTCAATGTAGAGCGCATGAGATAGAGGGAAAGAAACAGAGATATGGACAGAGAGAATGTGTGAGAAAGAGGGAACAGGGAGAAGGACCTAGATAGGAACATGTGTCTTTACCCTGAATGTGAGAGACGGGAACAGAGGGAGAAAAGGGAGAGAATGATTGAAACAGAGAGAGAGGGAAGCTGAGGGGAGTGGAGGTGTAAAAACAGGAAGGGGTGGGGAGGGGTGTGGGAAAGAGAGACAGGGTCGGAGGGTCTCCAGTGTGTAGTCACTTGCAGCCTCCACTCACATCCTCTGAGATAGAATGACATGTAAAAATAAATCCTGGGACGGTGATTTTAAAATGTGTCCCAAAGGAATGAGCAGCCCCTTCTCAAACTGAAAGAGGGAGTTTAGCATCTTCTGGAGACTGATGGGGGACAGGGGGAGACATTTTTAATCAGTTTACGCAGCTTCTGTTTGTCGATGTATCTCTCTCTCTCCCTCCATCCTCCTGAATAGAGGGAGAGGGAGAATGATGGAAAGAGAGAAGGAGAGAGAGAGCGAAACAGGAGGAGTTGAGGGTGTTGGGTGGGGTGGTGGGTGGGAGAGAAGCCTCACTTTAAAAATTAACTCATGGGCTCTGAAGCCCTCCTCATGGCCTGGAATTGAAGTTTTAAAGTGAATCCAGTGTAAATTGAGAATAAAGCTTGTGTTTGACGCAGAGGGATGAATGTGAGGGTGAAATGAGATGCACAGCGGGAGGGCCATTTGAATTCAGTTTGATGTGATTGTGATTGTTGGATTTCTGTGTGTGTCTCTCTCTCTCCCTCTCTGTCTCTGCATCTTCATCTTCTGACATGTGAGAAAGGGAGTGAGGCAGGGAGGGAGAGAAACAGAGAGAAAGATGGAAACAGAGAGAGAAAGGGAGAGAGAGAGAGTGAGAGAGAGAGAAAGCAGAGGTGAGGGGAAATAGGGGGAGAGAAAGCAAAACACAGCTGGGTTGGGGTGGGGGGTTAAAAGACATAGGGTCTGGGGAGAGGGAGCTCCCCGTGTACACTCACTGACCAGCTCCCAGTGACAGCCGTCCAGAAAGTGGGATTTTACACAAACTCACAGCCTGAGGCAATGATTTTAAAATGTCTCCTGAGAAAATCCAGCTGCTTCCCAGTTGAGTTTCAGCCCTTTCAGGAGGTGTGCGTGTGTGGGGTGAGCGGGGTTGTGGGGGGAGGAAACTGAAGGGATGTCCCAGATTGGGAATCCACATGGGTCAGCGGTGGGGAGAGGAAAGTTCTAGGATCCTGCTGTGTAAAATAAAAATGTCCACCAGCCTTCCCTGCACAGCGACGGTGAGCACACTTTAAAAAATGTGTTCATTGAGTGTGAAGCACTCGGAGAGGGTCTGGAATGAAAATCCTGAGGCTGTGTAAAGTCTTGTTCACAAGCCAGAGTCATGTCTGTGTGTGTTAGACATGCAGGGCCATGGGGTTTCCAGGGTTAAATGGAAGGGGCAGCAACCATTTGAATTCAGTTTCATGTAGACCTGAGGGGGTTGGGGCAGGTGGGAGGGGCGAGCAACCCCCAGTCTCTCTGTCTCCAGCTTTCTATCTCTCCGTTCTCTCTCTCTCTCCAGCTGTTTCTGTCTCTATTTCACCTTGCAATAAAATGTTTTAAAAAGCACCAATGTGATTGGTCATTATTTTAATTGGGGAGGGGGGTTGGATAGGGGGAGAGAGGGTGTGAGACCCATTTCCCTCGCACTTTCCCACAATCCTCAGTCACATTTTTAACTGACCGCGAATCATGGTGTGTGGGATCTTGCTGAGCACACATGGATCCCCCCTCCCTACCCCCTGTTCCATGCACCCCCAACGGGGGTGATTGAGGAAAAAGATTGAGGAAAGAAGGAGGGTGCGGAGTGAGGGAGGGGGGATGGGGGCAGAGATAAAAAGAGGAACAGAGTGAGGGAGAGTGAAACAGAGAGAGGGGGTGGGGCTATTGGGGACTGAGGGGGGCTGGGGAAGGAGACACAGAGTCTGGGGGGGGTGCCGTCTTCCATTGTTGGACCACTCTTGGGATCCTGCTGTGCAGAATGGCCTTAATTGTATCTCTAATATCGATTTCAGTGACTGGGGATACCTGATTGTGGAATTATAAATATAAAAAATGGCCAGTGTCATGTGGATTTTTGTTTGAGATTGTAAGACAGGAACTTTTCGGAATGCATTACAATCCACCATTCACTGGGGCATAGAATTAAAAAGGCCAGAACTTGTACCCGGGTCGAATTCACCAAGAACACAGGGCCTGTGTCTGACAGCAAGTGATGTAAGGATTAAAGATAAAAGGCTGGCAGCCATTTCAATTCACTGTTCTGACCTGTGATTGTAAAATTCTCAGTCTCTTCTCTCTCCCTCAGTCACTACATCTTTCTCACTTAGTTAGAGAAATGGGTGAAGAGAGAGACACAGAGAGAGAGAGAGGGAAAGGGGGGAGTGAGTGAGGCTTAAAAGAGGGGCAAAGATAGCAAAACAGAGGAGGGTGGCAAATAGACACAGGATCTGGGTGTCTCCAATGTGTAGGCTCTGCCCAGCTCCCAATCACATAATTCTAGAAAAGTCCGAATTGCAGAAGTAAATCCAGGGACAGTGAAGCAAGTGAGTAACTAACAATGAGAGTATTTTAAAAATGAATTCATTCACTGCAAAGCACTCAGCTTTTCTGAGGTCCTGAATGGGGGTCTTCACTGTCTTAGTCTATCTGCAACATGCTCTCTCTCACTATGTCTCTCTGCCTGTGTAGATATTTGCCCATTTTAAAAAGTGCAAAGCAAAGCAGACTGCACCCTGTGGGATCTTCCTGTACACAAATTGCCTGCAGCTTTTCCTGGACTGCAGCAGTGACCACACAATGTCAAAAAGAAATCAGTTCATTGACTGTCATTCAAATTAAAAGCCCCTGATCCTGGTTAAAGGCTTGTTCTAAACTCCAAAATTGTCCTTGTGTTTGAGACAGGGTGATGGGATCTTGAGGGATTCTAAGGGGAGCTGGGGTGGAATTTCCCTGTCTCTGTCACTCCAGCTTTCTCTCTCTGTCTCTCTTTCAAGACGTTTCTTTCTCTACTTTATCTTGTAATAAACTGCTTAATAATTCCCAATGCAATTTGTAGATATTTGAATTGGGGGAGAGGGGAGGATGGAGGGGTGTTGGGGTGGGGGGTGAGGGGGAGTGGGTCCCATTTCCCTCTCACTCCTTCCGGCCCTGTCTGTGAGGTTTGGGATGAGCTGTGGAGGGAGAGGAATATTATGTTAGACTGGGGCCTGTTCCTGTCCCTGTGCTTTACTGCAGCCTCTATGACTAGGCCCAATTCAAGGCCTAATTTCAGGCCCCTGGGGAGGGGCTGTGCATTGTCTGAACTCCCCAATAATGCCTGTGTTTTAGGCCATGAATGTGACGATGAAACAAAATGTGCAGCAGCCACTTGAATTCAACTGATTTGTGGCTGTGATTGTGCGTTTTCTTGCTGTCTCTCTCTCTCTCTCCCATCTTTCTCTTTCGATTGTGAGTTATCAAGGAGGGAGGGAGAGAGAAATGGGAGAGGGAGGGAAACAGGGATAGGGAGAGAGGCAGGGAGGGAAGAGATGGGGATCTGTGGGTCTCCGGCGTACAGTCACTGCCCAGCTCCCAGTCTGTGCAGAAAAGATCCTCACCCCCCCAGACTACCAGAAGGTTTGATTAGTGCATAGAAACTGTGTCACTGAGGGCCAATTTGTGCAATTTTGTTTCAATATATTTCCCTGACTTGTCTTTTTCATCAATTCTCAACCCGAAAATACTTTTATCTGACTGTGAGCACGTTGCAAAGTTTGGGATCTTTCTGTGCGCAAATACCAAACAGGGTTTCCTAAATGACCAGCAGTGAGCACACTTTGAAAATTAATTCAGTGACTGGTGAAGCTGGTGGGAGGGCCTGAAGTGAAACTTGTTCACGTGAGGCTGTTTCCCCGAATAAGGCTGCTGTTTTAGACACTGCGATGAATTGAGGCTTTAATGAAATGTGCTGGAACCATTTTGAATTGAGTTTATTGAGGTCCTGACTGTGGTTTTCTCTCTCTCTCTCTCTCTCTTTGCCTCTCCAATTTCTGGCATGTGAGAAACAGAGAGTGAGGGAGAAAGAGTTCGATTTGGGAAAGAGGGTATATTGAGGGAAATAGTGATGGGGGGAGTCGTGGTTCAGAAAGCGGGGAGACAGGATTTGGGGTTCCTACGGTGAGGCCTTGGTGTGGATGTTTGTGGGATCCTGCTGTTCCCTGCAATTGTAAACATTTAATATTGACTTACCAATGTATCTGTGTTCCTGGAATTGAATTTCTAAATGCTACCCGCTGTGTAAACGCTTGTATTTTTTATACTGTTTATTTATTGTTATGTTTACAGTGTTGAAGGTCAGATGATCAATTGAATGGGAGCAGGGCGAGGGGGAGGGGGAGCACTCACTCATTCTCTGAAGCTTCCAAAGTTTTGTAAAACAATCAGACCCCCACGCCCTCCCAAGTTTTAAAGAGAGAGATTAGCATTTTCATTGCATCTGGGGGAAGGATACCTGGCTCACACCACCTTGAACATGGGATCTTGCTGTGCCTATCTGGCCTGCAGCCTGTCCTGCACTGCAGCCGTGGTTACACTCCTTGAATTCAGTTTACTGATGGGCTGAGTGAGGATTGCTCCCATTTCCACCCCCACCCGTCACAGCCCCCATTTCTCTCAGTAAATCATTGATAAATATAAAACAAGGCCAGAGGGAATCATTATTTAAAAAGGGAAGGCAGGAACTTTTCAGAGCACAATTAAAAAAACTGCAACTTGGAACCTGGTCTAATTCACCAAGAACACAGGGCCTGTGTCTGAGATCAAGCGATGTAAGGGTTAAAGGTAAAGGCCCGGCAGCCAGTTTATTTCACTTTATTGATCTCTAATTGTAAAATTATCAGTCTCTTCTCTCTTCCTCAGTCTCTCCATCTTTCTCTCTTAATAAGGGAGATGGGTGAAGCGATAGCGAGAGAGAGGGGGGAGAGAGTGAGGGGAAACAGTGGGGCAGAGATAGTAAAACAGATGAGGGGGTGAGGGTGAATAGACACAGGATCTGAGGGTCTCCGATGTGTAGACTCTGCCCAGCTCCCAGTCATATCGTCCAGAAAGGCTGAATTGCAAAAATTCATGCAGGGACAGTGAAGCAAGTGACTAACTAACAATGAGTGTATTTTAAAAATTCATTCATTCACTGGAAAGCACTCAGTTTTTCTGAGGTTCCGAAGGGGGCTCTTCACTGTCTCAGTCTCTCTCCACCATGCTCCCCCTCTCTCTGTAAATATTTCCCCAATTTAAAAAGTGCTAAGCAAAGCTGACTGGCCCCTGTGGGATCTTGCTCTGCACAAAATGCCTGCAGTGTTTCATACTGTGCCACAATGTGTTAATTTATTAAAATGTGCTCATTGGACTAATTTCCCGTCACTCAGGAGCCCTTCACCAAGTCCAAACTCTGAGAGTGTGTAAAAGATTGCGCTAATTTCTCAATAATGCTGGTGTTTTAGGCAGGGAGATGAATTGGAAGGTGGAGCAACCATCTGAATTTGTTCTGTCTCTCTAGGATGTGTCCCTTCATTACTACAGAGAGAGGAGGGAGAGAGTGAGGGCAGCAGGAAAAGAAAAGTGAAACAGAGGCAGGGGGTTGGGGTTGAGGAAGAGACATAGGATCTGGGGGTTTTGAGGGGGTCTCCAGTGTGGAGTCAGTGCCCAGCTCCCAGTCTCTGCAGAAAAGCCTCACTCACACCCTCCTGGGGACGCCTGGTTTGTAAAAATCGAGGCTGGGACAGAGATTTCAAAAAGTCTCACACAGGAAGCAGCAGCTGGTCCCAGTTTACAGGGGAGAGTTTAGGTCTTTCTGGGGGTGTGTCCAGCCTCAGGGTGCACATGGTGCCCGGGGTGGGGAGTGGGGGAAGAGGGAGGATTACAGCAGCCATGAGGCTAGGAAAGGAATTTGTCTCCCTGTTCCCATCCGAACAGCATCACATTGCTGCCTGTGGAATCCTCCTGTGCAGAAATGGCCTGCAGCTTTTCCTGAACTGCAACAGAGACCACTTGATGTTAAAGAGGAACCAGTTCATTGACTGTCATTCAAATTAAAACTCCTGACCCTGGGTAAAGGCTTGTTCTAAACTCCAGAATCATCTTTGTATTTGAGACAGGGCGACAGGAGTTTGAGGGATTCTGGGGGAGCTGGGGTGGAATTTCTCTGTCTCTGTCACTCCAGCTTTCTCTCTCTCTGCCTCTCTCCCTCTTTCTCTCTCGCTTTCTCTCTCTCGCTCTCTCTCATTCCAGACATTTCTTTCTCTACTTCATCTTGTAATAAACTGAAAAGAAATTTCCAATATGATTTGTCGAGATTTCAATTGGGGGAGAGGGGAGGATGGTTGGGGATCGGGTTGGGGTTAAAATTAGACTATAAGGCCATATGACATAGGAGTAGAAATTATGCCCTTCGGCCCATCGAGTTTGCTCTGCCATTCAATCATGGCTGATAAGTTTCTCAACCCCATTCTCCCGCCTTCTCCCCGTAACCTTTGATCCCCTTTCCAATCAAGAACCTATCTATCTTGGTCTTAAATACACTCAATGACCTGGCCTCCACAGCCTTCTGTGGCAATGAATTCCATAGATTCACCACTCTCTGGCTAAAGGAGTTTCTCCTCATCTCTGTTCTAAAAGGTCTTCCCTTTACTCTGAGGCTGTGCCCTCGGGTCCTAGTCTCTCCTACTAATGGAAACATCTTCCCCACATCCACTCTATCCAGGTGAGGGGGAGTGGGTCCCATTTCCCTCTCACTCCTTCCAGCCCTGTCTGTGAGCGTTGAGCTGAGCTGTGGAGGGAGAGGAATGTTCTGTTAGACTGGGGCCTGTTCTTCTGCCTGAGCTTTAATGCAGCCTCTATGACTAGGCCCAATTCAAAACCTAATTTCAAGCCCCTCAGGAGGGGCTGTGCATTGTCTGAACTCCCCAATAACGCCTGTGTTTTAGGCCATGAATGTGACGGTGAAACAAAATGTGTAGCGGCCACTTGAATTCATTTGATTTGAGATTTGATTGTGCGTTTTCTTGCTGTCTCTCTCTCTCTCTCACTCTCTCCCGTCTTTCTACTTCGATTGTGAGTTATCAGGGAGGGAGGGAGAGAGAAAGGGGAGAGGGAGGGAAACAGGGATAGAGAGGGGCAGGGAGGGAAGAGACAAGGATCTGGGGGTCTCCAGCATGCAGTCACTGCCCAAATCCCAGCCTCTGCAGAAATGACCCTCACTGCCAGCCGTCCAGAAGTTTGGATTTGTGAATAGAAACTGTGTCACTGAAGACCAATCTGTGCATTTTGTTTGAATATATTTCGCTGCCTTGCCTTTTTCATCAGTTCTCAACCATAAAATACTTTGACCTGACTGTGAGCACATTGCAGTTTGTGGGATCTTTTTGTGCGCAAATACCAGACAGGGTTTCCTAAATGACCAGCAGTGAGCACACTTTGAAAATTAATTCAGTGACTGGTGAAGCTGGTGGGATGGTCTGAAGTGAAACTTGTTCACGTGAGGCTGTTTCCCCGAATAACGCTGCTGTTTAAGACACTGCGATGAATTGAGGCTTTAATGAAATGTGTGGGAACCATTTTGAATTGAGTTTAATGAGGTCCTGACTGTAGTTTTCTCTCTCTGTCTCTCTCTCTTTGCCTCTCCATATTCTGGCATGTCAGAAACAGAGAGAGAGGGAGAGAGAGTGCTGGGAAAGAGGAGATATTGAGGGAAATAGTGGTGGGGTTTGTGGTCTGGTGTTTCTGAAAGGGGAAGAGACAGGATTTGGGGTTTCTCCAGTGTGGCCATGGTGGGGATGTTTGTGGGATCCTGCTGTGCAGTGCAATTGTAAACATTTCGGTATTGACTTACCAATGTATCTGAGTTCCAGGAATTGAATTTCTAAATGCTATGCTGTGTAAATGCTTGTATTTCTTATATTGTTTATTTATTGTTATGTTTACAGTGTTGAAGGTCAGATGAACAATTGAATGGGAGCAGAGCGATGGGGAGGGGGGTTGAATTACACTCACTCATTTCTCTGAAGTCTTCCAAAGTTTTGTTAAACAGTCAGACCCCCACCCCCTCCCAAGTTTAAAAGAGGGAGATTAGCATTTTCTGGGTCTGGCGGAAGTATAACTGGCTAACATCACCTTGCTCATGGGATCTTGCTGTGCCTATCTGGCCTGCAGCCTGTCCTGCACTGCAGCCGTGGCTACATTCCCTGAATTCAGTTTACTGATGGGCTGAGTGAGGATTGCTCCCATTTCCACCCTCCATCTACTACAGCCCCCATTTCTCTCAGTAAATCATTGATAAATATAAAACATAGCCACAGTGAATCATTATTTAAAAAGGGAAGGCAGGAACTTTTCAGAGCGCAATTAAAAAGGCCAGAACTTGGACCCGGGTCTAATTCACCAAGAACACAGGGCCTGTGTCTGAGAGCAAGCGATGTAAGGGTTAAAGGTAAAGGCCCTGCAGCCAATTTAATTCACTTCACTGATCTCTGATTGTAAAATTCTCAGTCTCTTCTCTCTTCCTCAGTCTCTCCATCTTTCTCCCTCAATAAGAGAGGTGGGTGAAGAGAGAGAGAGAGAGAGGAAGTGGGTAGTGAATGAGGGAAACAGAGGGGTAGAGATAATAAAACTGTGGAGGGGTGGGGGTGAATAGACTCAGCATCTGGGGGTCTCCGATGTGTAGACTCTGCCCAGCTCCCAGTCACATCCTTCTAGAAAGGCCTAATTGCAAAAATTAATCCAAGGACAGTGAAACAAGTGAGTAACTAACAATGAGATTAAATTAAAAATTAATTCATTCACTGAGAAGCACTCAGTTTTTCTGAGGTTCCGAAGGGGGCTCTTCACTGTCTCAGTCTCTCTGCTCCATGCTCCCCCTCTCTCTGTAAATAGTTCCCCAATTTACAACTGCGAAGCAAAGCTGACTGTCCCCTGTGGGATCTTGCTCTGCTCTCTCTCTTCAGGTGCCATGTCCTAAGGTGGCCTTGGCTTTCCATGTCTTGCTCCATGGTTATGCTTGACAAGGTACTGCAGTGGTTTACCATTTCCTTCTGCAACTTCTTGCTGACCAGGAGACTTTTCCACTCTTATCACCTGCCATCAGACGTATGGGGAGGATTTCCAGACTGATCATCAACCTGTTTGCCCACGTTATGAACACACCTTCCATGGACAGCAAGTCCTGAAGTGGGACTCAAACCTGGAGCTACTGGCTCAGAAATAGGGGCGCTAACCAGTGTGTCACAAAACCCCCACCAGGATCTTGTACACCTCTATCAATTCTCCCCTCATCCATCTTTTCTCCAAGGAAAACAATCCCAACTTCTCCCATCTATCCCGCTAACTGAAGTTCCTGATCCCTGGAGCCATTCTCGTGAATCTTCTTCACACATCCCCACACAGTGACACTCACACACAGATATATGCTCTCTTTCACACACTCACACAGGTGTATACTCTCTCACACGTGCACACATGCTCTCTCTTACAGACACTGATTCTCTCTCACACACACACGCACACTCACAAACACATACATTCTCATACACACACACACTCACACGCACTCTCAGTCTCTCACATTCACTTGCATACTCCACACACAATACCTCAAACACAATCTTTCACACACACAGTCAGACACTTACACCCTCTCTCTCATACTCACACTCTCACACACTCTCTCCCAAACACACTCTATCCCACACACCCTCTCTCCCGCTCACTCTGTCCCACACACCCTCTCTCACATACTCCCCCTTTCCCACACTCACTCTATCTCCCACATTCACTGTCTTTCCCCCACTCGCTCTCTCTCCCACAATTGCTCTCTCTCTCACGTTCTCTCCCACATACACTCTCTGTCCGAAACATGCTCTCTCTCTCTACCACACAAATCTCTCTCTTCCACACAGATCTCTGTCACACTCTCTCTCTCAATCAGACTCTCTCTCTCTCACACACTCTCTCCCACATTCGCTGTCTCTCCCATACTCACGCTCTCTCCTACACACACACAAACACACACTCTCCCATACACACACACACTCACACAAACTCTCTCCCATGCACACTCTCTCTCATAGATGCACACAATCTCTCACTCACACACACACTCTGTCACATAAACTGTCTCCCACGCACACTCTCTCTCCCACACACACTCTCTCTCTCACACACACTCTCCCACATAAACTCTCTCCCACGCAGAAACTCACTCTCACAGACACGCACTGTCTCCCATACACACTCTCTCACACAGACACACACACTCCCCACACACTCTCTCTGTCACACACATACTCTCTCTCACACACGCTGTCTCTCCACGCACACAATCTCCCTCTCACAAACGCAATCTTCCTCTCTCACACACACTCTCCCTCTCTCTCACACATACTCTCTCTTTCACACACTCTTTCCCACACACACTCTCTCTCAAACACGCTCTCTCTTCCACACACGCTCTCTCACAAGCTCTCCCCTCTCACACAACCTCTCCCTTACACGCTCTCTCACTCCCACACACAGGCTCTCACATACAGACTCTCTCTCACACACTCTTGCTCCCACACACACTCTCTCTCACATACACACTCTCTCTCTCACACATGCTCCCTCTCTCTCCCACACACACCTCTTTCTTCCACTCATTCACTCTCTCACACGTTCTCTCTCTCTCTCACATACACACTCTCGACTCTGGTGAAACAGGTGAATCTTCCCCACCGCACAATAAACACACTGAGTCTCAATGATATCTCCATTATGTTTGGAGCTGTTAAAGCCCCAAATGTAACCCCCAAACATTCAACCCCACCCAGTAAATGTTGTATTAAAGCCCCAAAATGTAATCTCAGTACATTCATCCCCCAACCCAGTAAATGTTGTATTAAAGCCTCAAATATAATCTCCACTCATTTACCCTCTCCCCAGTAAATGAATAAATTGATAATGGGGGAGATGGAAAGTGAAAGTTTAACTCGCCACAGTTTGGAGATACTTTCCTGAGATGAAAGTGATCCAATGCCACCATCTGCTGCCGGAGCACGGCTACTGCAGGCGCTACTCTTTGCCCGTCCCGGTGGCTGGTGTGGGCACAGGCTGATGGTGTGTGAACGCTTTAAAGGGATAGAAATTTGCAGCTGGGGCTCGGCTGGTGCATTTGCCCCTTTAGCAGCAATTTGACCTCAGCTGGAATAGTGTTTACAGTTCTGGGCTTCACACTACAGGAAGGATGTGAACACCTTGGGGAGAGTGCAGAAGAGGTTTACAAGAATGCTTCTGATGGGACCTTTTCAGAATCTAGCGAAGTTTGGAAAATTAACTCCAGCGCATCGACGACGTCATTAGCCACGTCTTTTAAGACGGAGCCCATCAGGACCTGGAGACTTGTCAGCCCACAGCTCCATCAGTTTACTCAGTACCGTTTCCCTAGACAAAAACATAATTAGCTGGAAAAACTCAGCAGGTCTGGCAGCATCGGCGGAGAAGAAAAGAGTTGACGTTTCGAGTCCTCATGACCCTTCAACAGAACATCTTTTGGATTTCCAGCATCCGCAGTTTTTTGTTTTATCGCCGTTTCCCTAGAGTTTTCCCCATTGATTCCAATGCTTGTTCCTTGGATAAAGAGTCGGATGCACCAGCCGAGCGCCCGCTGAAAATTTCAATCCCCTTTGCAACGTTCATACCCCATCAGCCTGTGCTCAGACCCCGCCACCCAGTGACTGAACTTCTCTGAGACTGGCAAAGAGCATCGCCTGCAGTAGCCTTGGTCCGCCAGCAGATGGTGGCATTGGATCACTTTCATTTGAATTTTGACTGCCCGTCTGGCTGTATCACTGTAACTCACAGTGTCACAGGACAAGAGCTGCAAAATGGGAAACGTCTCTATCAATTTTCTCTCCTGGTCCGGCACAGACAAACGGTGTTCCTGGAATAAAGAGTCAGATGCATCAGCCAAGTGTCCGCTGCAAATTTCACTCCCTTTGCAGCGTTCACACCCCATCCATCAGCCTGTGCCCAGATCGAGCCACCCAGTGACTGAACTTCGCTGAGACTGGCAAAGAGCAGCGCCTGCTGTAGCCGTAATCCGCCAGCAGATGGTGGCATTGGATCACTTTCATCACGGAAAGTTTCTACAACCTGCGGAGAGTAAAACTTTCACTTTCCATCTCCCCCATTATCAATTGATTCATTCACTGGGGCAGGGTGAATACGCGGGGATTATATTTGAAGCATTAGTGCATCATTTACTGGGGTGTGGAGATTATATTTGGGGCTTTAAAAGCACCAAATATAATGCAGGCATCATTGAGACTGTGTGTGTTTATTGTGCAGTGGGGGAGATTCACCTGTTTCACTAGAGTCGACACCAGTTTTCGAAAGGGAGACTCTCGCTGACAATTCTATTAGAGACTTTGGGTGAGGTTTAGAACAGGCGGGGTAAATAGGCGGGGGGTGGGGGGGTGTTGGGGGGGTGGGGGTGCTGTGTCAAGTGTGGAGGTGGGCATTTGCATTTCGACTCTGCCCGTCTAGCTGTATCATTGTAACCCACAGGATCACAGGACAAGAGCTGAAAAATGGGAAAGGTCTGTATAAATCTTCTCTCCTGGGCCGGCAAAGACACAGGGTGAATAAAAGTGGTGAATATGTAAAAAAATAAATTTCGCCGCATTAAATGTGTGTGTTTCCAATGTTTGTTTCTGGGATAAAGAGTCGGATGCACCAGCCGACCGCCCGCTGCAAATTTCAATCCCTTTTGCAGCGTTCACCCTCCATCAGCCTGTGCCCAGATCCAGCCACCCACTGACTGAATCTCCCTGAGGCTAGCAAAGAGCAGCACCTGCAGTATCCGAGATCCGCCAGCAGATGGTGAGCTTGGATCACTTTCATCTCAAGCGTGTCTCTCCAGCATGTGGAGGCTTCTGTCACTCCATTATCAATTATTTCATTTGCTGGGGGTTTGGGGGAGGGGGGGGGTGGGGGGGGGGGGGGGGGGATGGGTGCGGGGGTGGGGGTGTGTGGGGCTGTGGTTGTGGGGGAGGTGGTTTGTGGCGAAAGTGTGGAGGTTAAATTTGGGGCTTTAATAAAACATTTTCTGGGGTGTGTGAATGTGTGAAGATTATATCTGGGGTCTCAATAAAACACTTACTTGGGGGGAGGGAGGTGTGTAGAGATTATATTTGGGTCTTTAATACACCATAGGGACCCCTCGACCCTGCTCCATCATTCCCTATTCAGGCTTCAGTTTCCCTCCCGGGGACATATCAACTTAGGTTTCACACACACACACACACACACACACACACACACACACACACACACACACACACACACACACACACAGCGAAGTCTATTATATGATGGGAAGCACCAAACACTGTTACACCCAGTACACACGGTTCCTTAATTCTGCATCGTTTTAATATCTAGTCAGGAGACTGTCATCGCACAGGGGCTACATTTCACTGGGACAACATTCTCAGCCAACACGAAAGTATCCCACAAAACAGCAGCATGAGCTATGTTGTCTGCTGCTCCTCACTTCCATTGTCCTTCAGCTGAAGTCGCTTGGGCTATTTTGAAGATGGGAAGCTGAGTGTTTGGTTTATTGGATAAACATTGGTGCAAATCTACTCCCAGGTGCCTTGACTGACACAGGTATTGTTTCACGCTCCCAGTGTCTTGTTGATAGCCTTTCTGAAACAACTACTACTTATCATCTCCTAATAAAACTTTCTGAATCCTGTGTGAGAAAATGTCTTCCAGAGACATCCATACTAAATTCCAACAACCTGAGGAAAACCAAGGGTTTGCCACCAGCCCTGTCCCTAATGCTCAAACCTGGATAGAGGGATTTGTAATCAAACATAATCAGTGGCAGAGCCGCGACTGGTGGGTAAATAAAACGGAATGTGAGAGAGGCCAGGATAGGAGACATAGAGACCCTGAGTGTTTGTGGGGCTGTTGCAGTTTATAGATATAGGTATAGCAGGAGCGACGTTAAAGCATCTGTCTACACGATCCATTGATACACATTTATCATCATCATCAAGGGTGGACACCCTATGAGCTGTGGTTCTACTTTCTACAGATCGAATATCCTGCAGCTCCCACTGAAATGCATTGACACTGTTAGCGATAGGATTGAAACTGATCGTGTTCATTTCGGGACATTTGAATGAAGATGTAGTGGAGAAGCTGGAAATAGCTATTCCCTATTCTCATTGCCCCCTTCACAGCCACGCCCACACGTCAGCCATTGGCTGGGGATTTAGACATTCCGATGGGAGTAAGAGGAACGGGAGTTAACAAATTCTGTTCCAAACTTCACTCAAATGCAAAATGGATTTAATGAAGAGGCCAAAGCTCCCTGGTCATTTAATAATTCCACCGGTCATGAAAGCTAAATATAGTCTGTTCGCACTGCAGTCTCCTCTTTGTGTCTTGCGATAGTAAATATTCCATCGGTAACGTGACCTGTGGAAAGAGAAAGTCAATTGTTTACAACAAATCTGCACAAACCGGCCATGCGCTGTGCCAGATATCCCCATGACACCGACAGACTATGTAGATGTTTTATTAAACACCTCGCAGACGGCGCTTACTCTCTATTTGAAGTATCTTATATTCCTCCAATTTTCCTGATTTCCCTGCGCAGATTTGCTGCTCCAAAGGAAAAACGTCCTCATTTCCCACTCGACGTTACAACGTGAATGTCCTGGCGGCGGGCGGGGGGCGCGCTCTGAAATAAATCCCGGCGGGTACTCTAAGGAGATTATCGCTGTTATGTTTTCCTCTCTATACAGCCCATATCCACCAACTGCTCGCAGGAAATAACACTGGGCACCTCAACTATTAGTAAAACGCTTCTTTCCGCGCACATTTCCTGAACAACGTTGCTTGTCCGCACCTGAGGGATCTGCTTTGTGGCCGCCCTTAATACAGTCACGGATTATGAAGATAGTGACTTCTAACCATCCAGTAGTGGACTCTGGCCCGTCAGTAGAGGGAGAGGCGCGCACATTCTCTAATTCAACCCTGATTTAGTGGAAAATGTGGCCAAAAATAATCATTAACTGCTCTTGCTCGGGTATTAGACAGTTCCTTAGTTGTGTCGAAGACATGTTACGTGTGTTTTACAGTGTTTATCGGGCGGTCTCCGACTCACTGCCTCTGTGTCTTTCTGTTCCACTGCAATCTGATAGAATTGTTTATTAGATATCAATGCACTAACCTCATCCACATGAGACATTCGTTGACTTTTCCTTAAATATCTCTGCTCTTGGGAACGCATGGTCCACGTGAATTCTGTTAATATGGCTGTGCTGAGATTGTTTTTGTGTGGGGGAGGGATTGTGGTGTGAAGATGGTGTCAGAATTTAAACAGTGTGTGTTGAATAATTTACATTCCAGGTATAGTACAGCGTGGGAGTGATTTTCACATGGCCTCGCAGATGGATGCAAGAGGGAATAGAGACGTATAAACTCTCAGAGACTAGCAAATAGTGAGTAACTAATACACATATTTTGACTGGAAGAGGCATTTTGCACACCCTTTGATTTTGATCATCCCTATTCAAAGTTCTGACGTTTAAGAACGATAAATTATTTTTTATGGCATTGAGTGAAAGGCTGTTTTCCTTCCTTTCTGCCTTAATTATAACATGAACTATTGCAGAAATGAAGCAAATCTTCAAACGTGCCATCAGAATCTTTCTTTCTGTCCATGTGGTTGCATCCTATTCCCAGGACAATCACCTTCCCAAAGAGGATAACAGCGGCGAGAAACCAACGAATTAAGAGTAAGTTCGAATCAAGAAGATGATGGAAAGGGGAGAATTTTGAAGGATGGTTTCCCATTTTACCGCAAACACGAGTACAGTCACTCCATAAGCCCATCCAATTTAAACCCACAAGCACAAAATAACACAATTATCGTTTATCTCTGTCCCCTGGTTAGACACTCTCCCGCCAGTGTATTCAACTGCTCCCTACTTAAGTCATCAAATTCCATCTGTATGTCGAACCGTCCCATTAAATCACCAATTAAGATTGTTCCCAGATCAGACGATGCAGCATTTCCCACGCTGCTGATTCATTTTGAAGTGTTTTTCTTTCGGTTTTTCATTGTTTGGATAACCTTCCGCAGAACACTTCAGCTGCTGACTGTCTCCTCACACCATACTCCTGCCTTCCCCTTCTGCCCACCCCAGCCCCTGCAATCACAGTCAATGTACAGCGGGTGAATTCCGCCCCCATCGGTAAAAATTGTGGAATGAGGTTCGAAAATGTGTGAGTTAGGGAGTTGATTAAATTTCATAACTAAACCATACATTTCAAAGCGCATTTCGGAAATTCGTGCTTTTTCAATGTTGCAACAGAATTTCAGGCGCTTTGTGACATATCTAACTCTGACTGTGTTGCTCTATGTGTGTGTGTGTGTGTGTCTGTGTGTGCGTGGGTTTGAGAGTATTTGCTTGAGATTTTTTAAGAGTGTCAGCCCTTGCTTGTGTCTGTGTGTGTGTGTATGTGTGCGTGCATGCGTGCGCGTGTGCGTGTGCGCTTGGGCGTGTGTGTTCGTGCGCGTGTACATATGTGCCTCCATGACTCAGATGGACTTCAAATGGTCAAAGAGGTGCCACATCAGCACCTTCAAAAAGGTAATTATGATGGGGATTACTTGAGGCGACAGCAGATTCAACAGGAACTTGCAAACGGAACTGCATAAATATTGCTAATGCATTATTTGGCAGATATTCTGGATAAATGCTTGGGAGTGAATATAACTTACATTCTAAAGAGCAACTAGGAAGCGGCAATTAAATTCTCCCCTTGCCATTTATTGCCGCATTTCATGAACAAATGAAGAAAAGGTTGATCGCTCTTTCAAAGACGGAGGCCGATTGGTCTCCGTCTGTGCTGTTGAGTTTTCTGATTCTGTGATTAATGGAGACACCGGCAGTAAGGGGTCTGTATGGCGGATCAGAGTTGGACAAGAAACGAACACAAAGTCACGCTGAGTGTTAGACAATATGAACCAGGTTGTTTTGTTTTTAATTGTCAGGAGTGATTGAACAGACATATTAATATCCGCTGTTCCCCTCACTCACTTGCTGTAGTGACATTCACAGATTCTCGGAGCTGGGATTCTATCTCCCTTCCCATGACGGAGGCTCTATATTTACAATGTTACCCCACCCCCAACCCACCACCCCCCTCCCCCCCCCCCCCCCCCCCCCCCCCCCCCCCCCCCCCCACTCCTTGGTTTGTATCGGGCACAGTGAATGGTTCAATGTTGTCCTTTGTGACGATTTGATAAGAGGACAAAGGTTGACGATCTTTGCACATTAACAGTAATGAGATAATTACTGGGTAATGTGCGTACGTTTAGTGATGTGTTCTAATGGTTTCATTGTGGGAGACAGGAGGAAGAACAGGACTTCCGATTGATGTTCTGTGAAGTAAAGGTGTGAAGTAAAGGCAAGTGGGGCCACGTAAAGACACTTGAGAGACGGGACTCCAGACTTTTATCACTGGCTCATCTGAAACACGGTGCTTCAGGCATTACAACTCTCCCACTTTACTCTCTCTCTGTCAGGGAACTTGGATACTAGAGTTAACTTCCTATCGGGCTTCCATGTACCTCCTACAGTTCAGCAATCACTCAGTACTGGCACTTGGGGAGTGTCGGCCTGGATTGGGGAGCTTAAGTCATGGATCATATACATCTACCTCTGACAGTGCGTCGCTCCCTCTGTACTGGCCCCGGGGGCAGGTTCAGCCTGGATTATGGTGCTCAAGTCCTAGAGCTTGTACATCTACGTATGAAAGTGTAGCAAACCTTCAGTATTGGCACCGGGGAGTGTCAGCGTGGATTATGGAGCTCAAGTCCAGAAATAAATACATCCATCTTCGATAGTGGAACACTCCCTCGGCACTGACAGCGGGGGGACTGTGGGTCAGGACTATGGAGCTCAAGTCCAAGGTGTTGCACATCTAACTCCGACAGCGCAGCACTTCCTTAGTACTGGCACCAGGGAGAGTGTCGGCCTGGGTGATAGGACTCCAGTCTGGAATGGGGCTTGATCACATAACTTTCTGACTTAGAATAGCGTGTTATATTGTTGGTGAGGACAGGAATGAAGGTAATCCATGACCAATGCAGGTAGTGACAGCATTAATGTGGAGAATGAAAGGGAAATGGTGAGCGGATTGAGCGGTACAACATGCTCCACCGCATGCCGGTTTTGGGATGTGGTTTATCTATTGTGTGACAGCCTCAGTCGTCGGGCTTGTACACTCGGGCCCAGTCTGATGTCAGGAAGAGAATCACCCAATCCCGAGGTAGACCGTGACGTCACCCAACAATGGACAGCCCCTCCCCCCGTGACAGAATCCTCCAGCTGCTGACTGTCCCCTCACACCCTCCTGCTGCTTTCCTCCACTTCCCGTCTCAACAGCTGCAGTGGGTGAATTCAGAGCCCATTATTTCAGGGAACGCGTCAGGATTTGAGCAATTAAGTCAAATGTTTTCGCATAATCACCTCTCCCCGATTACTGAACGTTATATTTTGATGCAGGGATCTGAATTTGTGATTATGCCAAGCCCGGTGAATAGAGGTATTAACAATATCCGTTCCCTGTCACTCACGTGTGGTAAGCAGTGTCAAAGGCTCGCTCCTTGGGGATGTTAGATGCCGACCTCTGATGGAAATTCTGTATTGACATCGGTAACGTCCTTCGCTATTTCTACCATTAACCAAGAATGTTCCGGTATTTCTGTCAACATACTGAGGATAATGCCCTGCATTATCTTTGTAAAAGTTGAAGGTTTTCTCCCGATCATCTCCACTCACAGTGCAGGTCATTGTGACCGTCTCTCCTTCGAAAAACACCCCTGTCGATGGATCAAGTGTTATCACTGGTTTTCTTAGCGGCTCTGTGATAAGAAAAAAGACAATGGACGTGACAATTATAAATGAATTGCACGAATGAAATGTACAGTGATTTTTGGTACCGCAAAGACAATTGATCCATATCGAAGGAGATGGTTTACATCAGCGAATGTGATTCGATAAAGTGTGAGTTGGGATTTTAATTAAACTTATCAAATATCTAACACATTTCAAAATGCATTTCAAAAACTCATTCTTTTTCAAACTTTTAATGGAATATCAGGCGGTTTGTGATATTCTGTGCGTGTTGCTGTATGTGTCTGTGTTTGTGCGTGCCTGTGTGTGTGTGCGTGCGTGTGCGCGTGTGTGCGTGCGTGTCCGCGTGTGTGCGCGGCCGTGACTTTCATGTGCGTGTGTGCCTCCATGCGCCTGGTGGACGGCAGATTGTCAATTATGCACCTCATTACCACGTCAAAAGGGCAGTTATGGAAGGGAATTACTTGAGGTGTATTAAGGATAAGGCAGTGAGAATTTACTGAAAGTGAATTACTTAAAATGTCTAGACAGCCAATGCCATCAATCACATTAACATTTAGACGATACCAGATGAACTTTGCACACCTGCGATCACCAAAATGGCCTTGGGAGCCAGACTGGAGAGGGAGGATGAAAACTACAGAAGGGTCATGAGGACTCGAAACGTCAACTCTTTTCTTCTCCGCCGATGCTGCCAGACCTGCTGAGTTTTTCCAGGTAATTCTGTTTTTGTTTTGGATTTCCAGCATCCGCAGTTTTTTTTTGTTTTTATTACATAAATTAAGTGTTCTGTTCAACGGATAAGGGAAGGACAGTTGGTCCCAGAATAGGTAGGGTGTGAAGGCTCTGCCTGTGTGAAGGGGGATGTGTGTACCTTCAACCCGAGTTACCTGTTAAATGTAAACTTATGTGCTGACAACATGTGAATCTGAACAATGCTCTTATATGTGATCAGTGATGTATAAATAAGCTGCACACTTGTAATTTTGGAGAGTGCTACCTCAAGCTGCTTTGAAGTGGTTCTCTCCTTGCAAATGTTCGAAAAAAAAACGATCGTAACCAGTATCAGATCCTCCTGTGGTCCATTTGTCAAAGTGACCAGAACAAGGTGAAAGCAGAGTCAACAGGAACTTTCAGTGGAACTGGATACAGATTGTTAACGCATAATTTGGCAGAAATTTTGGATAAATGCGTGTGAGTGAATATAACTTAACTTCTAAAGGGCAGCGAGGAATAGGCAATTTAATTCTGCCCTTGCCCTTTATTCTCACACCTCGTAAACAAATTAAAAAATTGATAGCTTTTTCAAAGAGCTTGCACAGTCAAGATGGGCCGATGGTCTCCGACTGTGCTGTTGCATTTTCTTATCCTGTGATTAATGGACTAGTGGATTCTGGCATTCCAACTCCATTCCCTTGATGGAGACTCTTTATTTACAATGTTGCTCCCCACACCACCCCCACCCCCTCCCCCCACCTTGGTTTGTATCGGGCACAGTGAATGCTCCAATGCTGTCCTTTGTGACGATTTAATAAGGCAATAAAGGTTGATGATCTTTGCACATTAACAGTAATGAGACAATGACCGGATAATGTGCACCGTGTGTGTGATGTGTCCTGATGCATTGAAATTGGGAGACAGGGGAAAGGACAGGGTTTCGGATTGATGTTCTGTGAAGTAAGGACAAGTGGGGCCACATGCAGACACCTGAGAGGCGGGAATCCAGACTTTTAAAAATCATTTTCTCATATGAAACACAGCAAAGGCAGCTAGTGGCAGCCCCAATTTGGAGTATGAAAGCCAAACGGTGAAAAGATTGGGCTGTGCATCGTGCCCTACCGCAATTTTATTTTGCAATGTCGTTTCTATATTTTGTGACCGCCTTAATGTTCGGGGTTGGACACTCGGGACCAGTATGATGTCAGAAGGTCACCCAATCCCGAGTTAGTCCGTGACGTCACCCAGCAATGGACACGCCCTTCCCCAGTTACAGGATCCTTCATTGCCGACTCTTCCCTCACACCCTCCTCCTGCTTTCCTCCCCTTCCCATCTCAGCACCTGCAGTGTCAGTTGATGCCCAGCGCCTGAATTCAGGGCCCTTTCTTTCAGGGAGAAAGTCAGAACTTGAGCAATAAAGTCAAAGTTTTTCGCACACCCCTCTCTCCGAACTCTGACCGTTTCATGTTGACGCAGGCATCTGAATTTGTGAATATGTCCAGCCCGGAGAATAGACATATTAACAATCTGTTCCCTGTCATACTCCTTTGGCAGCCACGGCCACAGGATCGCTCTTTCGAGATGTTAGGTGCGGACCTCCGATGGAAAATCTACCATTAAACGGGAATGTTCCAATGTTGTCATTTGTGCCAGTTTTCCTGGAGCACGGCAGTGCATCATCTGTATAAAAATAGAAGATTTTCACACGATTTTTTTTTTTTCTTGGACTCGAACTCAAGTTCTGTCGAAGGGTCATGAGGACTCGAAACGTCAACTCTTTCCTTCTCCGCCGATGCTGCCAGACCTGCTGAGTTTTTCCAGGTAACTCTGTTTTTGTTTTTGTTTTGGATTTCCAGCATCCGCAGTTTTTTTGTTTTTATATATATATCTGCCTTCGACCGTGCAGCACTCCATTAGGACTGGCACCAGGGGGAGGGGGTAAGAGGATGGGGCTGTCGGCCTGGATTATGGAGCTCAAATTCTAGAGTAGAGACATCTACCTCCGACAGTGCAGCGCTCCCTCTATTATTATCGGGGGAGTTTCGGCCTGGATTATGCAGATCAATTCCTAAAGTATATTCATGTGCCTCAGACACTGCTGGGCTATATTTATATTGGATCCGGGAGGAATATCGGCCTCATTAATGAAATTACAGTATTTGGAGTTGGAGCAGAGACCAGATCGTACTTTTTCAGGAGGGAGTGATACCAAATCCGATGCGGGCTGTCGAATAGAGACAGTCCAAGACGATGAGTTACCGTCCCAGTTTCAGGGTGGGGATTGAGAGACAAAATGTGCCAATAACTGTGTACATCACGATGCAGAAACTCGAACGTATGAACAGATATCCGAATTAGGGCCAGGTTACTGTCACTCGGTCTCTCCAACCTGCTGCGCCATTCGGTGAGATCGTGGCTGATCTGGTGTCACCTCAAGCACAATTTCCTGCCTATTCCCAAGAACCCTTCACCCCCTCGTTAATAAAGAATCTATCTCGATCTGCCTTTAGAAAATATTCAAATACACTGCATCTACCTTCTGAGGAATAGTGTAACAAGACTCACGCTCCTGTGAGAGAAGAAGTAAATTCTGCTAATCTCTGTCTAAAATGTGCGGCCACTTATTTTAAGCTTGGGCAATAAACTCTAGATTATTCCATAAGAGGAAGCATCTTCTCCACATGCACACTGTCAAGACCCCCCAAGATCCTAAAGGAATGGAGCGGGTGTGTGGGATTCGCTGTGACTTCATCAAGGTTCGGAGTAGGATATTCTGGGGCAATTTGATCTCTGAACGGACACAGCCCTGTCATCAGGTGGACTGTGACGTTAGGCCGAAGCGCATGACGGCAGCTCTCCCCAGGAACTGAATGTTGAGCTGCTGCCTGTCCCGTCACCTACTCCTCCTGCCTATCTCCCCTGCCCTACTCGGCCCTTGCCATCACAGGCAATGCACAGCGGGTGAATTCAGGGTCCATTCATTCACCAAGTTGGTCACGGGTTGAGAGATGGAATCGAAGGACTTTCGGATCCACTACTCCCTCCGACCATTGAACGTTACATTTTGATGCAATGTTTAAAACATGGATTTGTAAAAAATACAAACAGTGTTTTATTTTCATGTAACAGCTTATGTTCCCGGTCACTGACCTGTTGCAGTCACCATCACAGGCTCGCTCACCGGGGAATCTATCCTTCTACCATTGACAGAAACACTATATGCGCAGCTGTACTGTTCTCCATTTGTTCCAGCGATAACATGAAATGTTCCAATGTCGTTCTTTGTGATGACCTGTGAGGGGGAGAGTATCTGGTCCCCTCTGTAAAAGTGGAAGGTTTTACCCCGATCATCTCCAGTCACAGTGCAGGTAATGGTGACCGTCTCTCCTACAACGTACACACCAGTCCATTGATCAAGACTTATCCCTGGTTTTGATGGTGGATCTGTTGTAGAATAAATGAAAGAACGATGAGAAGAGGATCAGAGGAATAGCATGTATAGTAGAACGTTACTAACTCAATGTCCATTGATCTGTGTGGAAGAGAAGTGTTTACATCCGGGACTCAGATTCCACAGGCGGTGAATTCCGTTTTGGTTACAAAGTAACGGAGACAGCAAAATGTATTTCAAAGCCCTTCTTAGCAACACAGCACGACCCAGACAGCTTTACTTACACTGAACTGATAGTGAAGTATTGCGACTGGTGAAATGCAGCAACTTTTCGCAGAGAAAGATTCCAGAAACAACATTGATATAATGAAAGCTTAATGACGTAATTGGATGAGGGCTAAATATTGACGTCAGGACACGATGCAGAACTGCCCATTGACCTTCTTCGAAATACTGCCCATGGTGTATTTTGCCTTCACATGAAATGAGTGATGCTCATAACAACTCATCAGATAGAAACACCCTCTGATAGTGCAGTGTTCATTCAGGAATGGCACCGGTGTGTTTACTGGATTCTGGAGACTGGAAACTAAAGAGCATGTACATATACCTCCGGCAGAGCAGCGCTATTATACTTATATATATTTACCTCCGACAGTGCAGCACTCTCTCAGTACTAGCACCGGGGGGACTGTCGGCCTGGATTGTGGAGCTCAAGTTCTAGAGCAGATATATCTAACTCAGGCAGTGCAGCACCCCCTCAGTGCTTGCACCAGGGTTAGTGTCGGCCTGTATTATGGAGTTCAAATTTTAGAGTATATGCATCTACCTCCGTTCGCAGTCTCTCAGTACTTGTACCTGACGATTGCCGGCCTGGGTTATCGAGCTCAAGTCCTAGAGTGCACGCATCCACCCCTGACAGTGTAGCACTCCCTCAGTACTGGCACTGGGGGAGTATCGGCCTCATGTTCTCGGCAAAATACACTTACCTCAAACAGTGCTGCACACCCTCAGTACTGGCACTGGGGGAGTATCGGCCTCATGTTCTCGGCAAAATACACTTACCTCAAACAGTGCTGCACACCCTCAGTACTGGCACTGGGGGAGTATCGGCCTCGATTATGGAGTTCATGTTCTGGGCTAAATACACTTACCTCAAACAGTGCTGCACACCCTCAGTACTGGTTCCGGGGGAGTGTCGCCCTGCACAATGGAGAGCCAGTCCTAGGGTGCATACATCTACTTTCGTCAATGCAGCACCCCCTCAGCACTGGCACCACGGGGAGTATCAACCTGGATTATGGGCCTCAAGACCTAGAGAATGTACACGTTTCTCCGGCAGTGCGGCGCTACCTCTATACTGGCAACAGAGGGAATATCGGCCTGATTTATGAAGCTAATGTATTTTGAGTGGTAGCAAATGAAGACCAGATTGTTTTTCTATTTAAGGAAGGAGTGATTCCAAATTCAGTGTGGGATCTCTAATAGAGGTAATCCAAGACGATGGGTGGTTGTCTCAGTTTCCCAGTTTCAGGATGGGGAATGAGAGCGAAAATGTGGCAATAATTGTTCAATTCAGGATGCAGCAACTCGAACATACGAATTAGGGCAAAGATTAGGCCACTCGCTCCCTCCAGCCTGCTGCCCCATTCAGTAACATCATGGCTGATCTGGTGTCACTGAAAAACTGAGCTCCTGCCTGTCCCGTCACCCCTTCCTCCGGCCTTCCTGCCCTGCCCTTTCGGATCTTAAGAGGTCTTGACAGGGTGCATGTGGTGGAGAAGATGATTGCTCTTATAGAAAAAGCTAGAATTTATTGTCCAGGCTTAAAGTAAATTGTCGCACATTTTAGACAGAGATGAGCAGAATTGTTTTCTCTCAGGAAGCAAAATTGTGGCTGCCACCAGGTTTTTCATTTCTTCGTTTGTTCCAGCGGTAACATAAACTGTTCTAATGCTGTTCTTTGTAAGAACCACTGAGGGGACAGAATCTGGTCCTCTCTGAAAAAGTGGAATAATTTATCTTGTTGATAACCAGTCACAGTGTAGGTTATTGTGACCGCATCTCCGAATACATCAAATCAAGTCCATTGAATAAGCTCTATCACTGGCTTTGATATTGGAGCTGTTTTGGAATACATGAAAGAACGATGAGTAGTGGATCAGAGGAATGTCATGTATAGTAGAACGTTACTAACTCAATGTCCATTGATCTGAGTGAAAGGGAAGTGTTTACACCTGGCAGTCAGATTCCACAAATGGGGAATTCGGTTTTGGTTACAAAGGGAACAAAGACATGAAAATGTATTTCAAAGTCCTTCTTAGAAACCCAGCACGACCCAGACAGCCTTACCAACACTGAACTGATAGTTAAATATTGCGGCTGTTGAAATGCAGCAACTTTTCGCAGAGCAAGATCCCAGAAACAATATTGAGGTAATGTAGGCTTAATGGCATCATTGGAGGCGGGATAAGTATTGCCCTCATGACAATGGAGAACCAATCAATGACCTTCTTCGAAATATTGTTCATTTTTTTTTCTTCACCTGAAACGAGGGATGTTCATAACAACTTATCAGATAGAAACACCCTCTGATAGCGCAGTGTTCTTTCAGGACTGGCACCATTGTGTTGACGTCATTAGGAGATCAAGTCCTAGGGTACATATATCTGCAGCCGACAGTGCAGCATTCCCTTGGCAGTGACATTGGGCTGAGCGTCGGCAAGGCTTATGGAGCTCATGACCAAGAGTTTGGAAACCTTCCTCCTGCAACGTAGCTGTCTCTCAGTGTTTGCAGTTGGGAGTGAAGTCCAGGATTATCAAGCTTATGTGCAGGAATAAATACATCTACCTTCGACAGTGCAGCACTCCCTCAGTACTGGCTCCTAGGGGAATGTCACCCTGGTCTATGGAACTCAATCCATAGAGAATACATATAAAGCTTGGACACTGCTGTGATCCATCAGTGCTGGCACCCAGGGCAGTGTCGTCCTGAGCTATGGGGCACAAGACCGAGATTATATACATCTACCTGGGGCACTGTAGCGCTACTTCATTACTGGCGTCAGGGGGAGGGGGCAGCTGTGGGTGGGATGTCGGCCTCATTTATGGACCTGAAGTATTTAGAGTTTGAGCAGAGACAGGATCGTTCTTTTTCAGGAGAGTGCGACCAAATTCAGCGTGGGATCTGTAATGGAGATAGTCCAAGAGGGTGGGTGGTAGTCCCAGCGACAACTTGGAGAATGATGATAACTGTTCAATTCATGATGCCGAAATTCGAACATACGCACGTACAAATATACGAATTAGGGTCAGGATTAGGCCACTCGCCCCTCCAGCCTGCTGTCCCATTCAGTGAGATCATGGTTGATCTGATGTCACCTCAACTGCAATTTCCTGCCTACCCCAGAAAACCTTTCAGCCCCTCGTAAATGTTGAATCTATCTAGCTCTGCCTTAAAACATTTGAACACGCTGCATCCACCACTTTTTGAGGAAAGGAGTTCCAAAGACTCACCACCCTCTGCGAGACAAAAAAAAACATCAACTCATCTCTGTCTTATTGGGCGACCACTTAATTTTAAACCGGGCCCCCGAGATCCAGATTATTCCATGAGGGGAAGCATCCTTTCCACATGCACCCTGTCAAGGCCCCTCAGAGTCCTAAACATGGGACGGGTGTGTGGGATTCGCTATGATTTCAACGATGTTCGGAGTAGGATATTCTGGGGCACTTTGATCTCGGAATCAGCATAAACCAGTCATGAGCTGCACTGAGAAGTTAGCCCACAGTCAATGGAGGGCAGCTCTTTCCATTAACTGAAATGTTCAGCTGCTGCCAGTCCCGTCACACCCTCCTCCTGCCTTCCTCCCCTGCCGCACACAGCTCCTGCCATCACAAATGATGCACCACGTGTGCACTCAGGTCCCATTCATTCAGGGAAACTGTCAACAGTTGAGAACTGAAATCAAAGTTCATTCAGTAACAATACTCCCAATGATCATTAAACGTTACTTTTGGATGCAATGATTAAAACTTGGATTTGTAGAAATACCAACAGTGTTTTATAGTCATGTAAAATTATGTTCCCTATCACTCACCTGTTGTAATCAGCATCACATGCTCGCTCAGCGGGGATTCTATCCTCCGACCATTGACAGAAATGGTATATCTGCAGAGGTACTGTCCATCAAATCTTCCAGGGATAACAAGAACTGCTTCATTGTTGTTCGTTCTGAGGCTCAGTGAGGAGGAGTTTTTCCAGTGCTCTCTGTAAAAGTAGAAGGTTTTAGCCCTATCATCTCCAGTCACAGTGCAGGTAATTGTGACCGTTTCTCCAACTACATAAACACCAGTCGGTTGATCAAGTCTTATCACGGGTTTTGATAATAGAGCTGTTGTGGAATAAATGAAAGATCGAAGAGAAGTGGATCAGAGGAATGTCCTGTACAGTAGAACGTCACTAACTCAATGCCCATTGACCTGTGTGGAAGGGAAGTGTTTACATCTGGGATTCAGATTCCACAAACGGTGAGCTTGGTTTTGGTTCAAAGGAACGAAGACATCAATCTGTATTTCAAAGGCCTTTTTAACACCCCAGCACGACCCAGACAGCTTTACCAACATTGAACTGATAGTGAAATATTGCGGCTGTTGAAATGTAGCAACTAATCGCATAGCAAGGTTCCAGAAACATTATTGAGATAATAAAGGCTTAATGGCGTCACTGGATGCGGGATATCTATTAACCTCAGGACACTATGCAGAACCACCCCATAACCTTCTTCGAAATACTGCCCGTGGTGTATTTTGTCTTCAGCCGAAATGAGGGGTGCTCATAACAACTCATCAGAGAAAAAACCCCTCTGATAGTGCAGTGTTCTGTCAGGACTGGCACTGGTGTGTTACCTGGATTGTGGAGATCAAGGCCTGCAGCTTGAAGAGCTGTACATGTACCTCCGGTAGAGCAGTGCTCCCTCAGCACTGGCACTGGAAGAGCGTCAGCCTGAGTTATGGAGCTCAAGTCCTGGACTAAATACTTCTAACTCCAGCAGTGCAGCACTGCCCCACTACTGGCACCGGTGGGAGTGTTGGCCAGGATTATGGAGCTGATGTCCTAGAGCATATACATTTACCTCAGGCAGTGCATCTGTCCCTAAATTCTGCACCAGGGGAGTGTCAGCCTGGAATATGGAGCTGAAATCGCTGGTTTGGAAATTGAAGCCAGCACCTGCTGAGTCAGGTGAGATTGCTTCCAAACCAGGTAAATGGAGTGTAAATGGGGATAGTCCAACACAAGGGGAAGATCTGACAAAGTCGATGTGGAGAATGAGAGCCAAGTTGTGGAGGCAATAACTGGCTGATTCAGCCTTCCCACCGCTTGGTGGGTGGGGGGGGGGGGGGGGGGGGGGGGGGGGGGGGGGGGGGCGTTGGGGGGGGGGGGGGGGTGGGGTGGAGACTCGGTGATGTCATCAGTTGTCGGATGCCAACACTGGAGGTCACTTTGACATCATAAACAGCCCAACCGTATCCCAGGATACAGTGACGTCAAACAACAATGGGCCACTTCACCAGGGACAGAATGTTTCAGCTGCTGTCTGTACACTCACAGCCTCCTCCTGCTGCCTCACTTCTCTGATTCCCTCAGCCACCACAATCACGGCTGATGCATTCAGGCCTCAGTCTTTCCTGGCATCTGGCAGGAGTTATGCAATGAATTTCAAGGTCATTCCGTTATACCCCTTACTCCTCATACCTAAAGTTCTATGATTACAGTAAATAACTAAATCTCCGCTGCCCTCTCTCTTCATTCGCATCAATTCCATTGATCCATGACTCCTGTTCTCAAAGAGGTACATTTTTCCCACGTCACCAGCCCATGAAGAAATATTTAGTTTTCACAAGAATATTATTCTTGATGTTAGCCCAGCACAGAAACACCCCACCGTCCACAAACGACCACGCCCACAACCCCCTCTTCCCAACACCTACCCCCGCACCGCACCCCCCCCCCCCCCCCCCCCACCCCCCCCCCCCCCCCCCCCCCCCCCACGGCTACCCTATGGCCCGTGAAGCCTCTCTATCTGTGTAAACTCCCCCAATCCCCACTGTCCTCCGACATTTCAGCGCATCTCTCATACCGGCCTCTCGAGCGGTCCATCTCTCCACAATTGGCGCCTTCAGCTGCCTGGGGAGCCGAAGATCTGGAATTCCCTTGCTGCACTTTGTCACCTTTCTCTGCCTTTCTTCAGGATGCACCTTCATACCTGCCTGTTCCCCATAGATTATGGCCATTGGTACTAAAATCTCTGTCCATTGCACAACGTCAAGTTTGGTTTCATAATGGTTTCCGTGAAGCACCTTCGGGCGTGTTACAGCATTAAAAACGCTACTTAAATGCAAATTGTTGTGGCCACGAGGCTGTCAGAGGCGACTGTTTTTGGGAGGCCAACTACAGGTTATACAGAATTAACGGTGGTTAATGGTGTTGAATGGAGGGGAAGGTGACAGAAGGGAAGTGGGGGTATTCTTTCTCAGGTCTAGTGGTGCATTGCGACCGAATCAGCTCTGATGGTGCAGGGAGGGGATTCCACCAGCAGGTGGGAAGCGACTGTATTGAACAAGGCATTAGTCAAAGCTAGTCGGAAAACACAATGACACAGACAACTACATGAGTAACACGTTTCTTTTAACTAAGTTAGCCGTTGTTCGAAATGGAAATCAACAGTTGCTCCGGTTGATCCATTGAAGCGTAAGAGATGCTGGTACATGCTAGTACAGTGGACAGGGAAGATATTTGTGAGATGGGGCCTCTTCAGCATTACTGAATGGTATCCGGGCTACATGGTGTGAATTATTATCTACAGTCCGCATGCAAAATTTTGAGTTTAGAATATAAATGCATGAAATTGAGGTGTTTCTGATAAAGTAATTGTTTCCTGGGCGAGATAGAGAGATTCTATGCCAATCGTTTCCGAGTCCAGAACGAGGAGAGGTAAACTTGAAATTAAAACTAACCCTTCCAATGACAATGCTGACAAGGACTGAGGCGATGAGTGGCTTGAATCTGCTGCTGCAGAAGAACTGGAGACCAGGTAAATTGATCGTCTGTTTGTTAGCTTAGGTTGTGAACGGTTATGTAACCAAGTATATATAAAGGGGGGAACAGAGAGATCAGTTACGCTGGCATTGAAAAGCTGAACAGACACACAGGAAACCGTGGCCTCCTTCGTCCTTATAACGAAGGTGAGCACTTGGAATGGGAAATTAAAACAAACGTTGACGTCACTTTTACACTCAATAGAACATTGGTCTGTGACCATCTGGAATGCTGGATTTCATTTCCGGCAGAGAAAGGAAATGGGATGAAGTGCCAAAAAAGGGCATGTCTCATAGCGTCATCACACTAACAACTCACTACATGTTGCATTGCAGCTATCAATGTTACAACACGATGGGTTCCAGCAATCAAATTCAATTCGATTAAAGCGGACTGATTGATTTAACAGTATGTGGATGGATTATTCACTGTCAGGATTTAAAAGAGAAATGTCAATACTTACATTCAAACTTGTGCTGGTGAATCGGATTAAACCCTGAAAAGAGAGAAGATGAATTGCTTAAATGAAGACCAACACCTTCCCTTGCTCCCAAGAATCAGGGAATGATACAATACAGTTCAGTGAAAGCCCTTCCTCCAGTTGTACATTTGTCAGCTCGTGTGTGGAGTTGTTTTTCAATTAATCCTATTCCCTGCCTTTCCCAATATCCTTGTATTCTCTTTTCCACGCAGCTAGTTATCAAATTATATCCCAAATGTTCATAACTCCATTTCACGAGGCGCATCCCACATCACAACAACTCGCTGCTGTAAAGAAATTTGACCCCATAGTGTTCCCTTTGCTTCTTTTGACTATCATGTTCAATTATGTGTCCCCTGGTTATCGACTCTTCCACCACTGGAATTACTTTCTCCTTATCCAATCCATCAACATCCTTCGTGATTTTGAACACCACCATCAAATCTCCTCCTATACCTCTCTGCTCTCAGTCGGACAAGTTCAGTATTTCCACTCTCACCCAACAACTGCAGTGTAGAACTGGGAGGCACAGGCAAGATGATAGAGCCAGAGCCTTCAGGAGTGAACTTAGGAAACTAGGGCTGTATAAGATTGGATACATTGTCTGCCCAAGGCACTGTCAATGGTTTATTTATTTCTGAATTAACAGTGCTATTCGATATCAATCAGAGACTAGCATGTATCATTCCTCTTGTGTTCGCTCATAGGGGAACACTGGCTCGGCTGGCATTTACTATCCAATTGTCGTTGAGAACTTTTTGGTGACTTGGAAACAGGCAATTGGCATTTTACAATAATCCACACTTGTAACTCCTCCAGCTGGGATTGGAACACAGATCCATAAACAATAACTGCAGACCATTAGTCCAGTCATACACCACTACGTCACCGCTTCCACCTGTCTGCGTGTTCATGGTCTAATTTAATGGTGTCCACAGACTTACAGAGTTAAATGACTTCTTCATGTTGGCCGTTTACCTTCAGGCCTCATTGTTCCCCTGGATACTCCACGGTATAAAGTACGGCAAAGGTGAGGAAAGTGACACCGCGAGCATGGTCAAAACATGTTTCTCTATGAACAGGGGGCTTGTGAAAATGTCTCAGTGTGTTTGACTGCCTCTATCTGGTTCTCTGCCTCATGTCTTTGTGGCTACCTCTGCCTCAGTATCTGCATCACTCTGTCTGTCTCTGTGTCTCTGTTTCTACATTAACTTTCCTATTTTACTTTGCATCTGCCTCAAATTACGTGTCGTTCTCTATCTGTGTGTCTGTCTCTGACTGTTTATCTGTCTCTGCCTGTGTACCTATCTCCTGTCGTTTAGCTGTTTCTGCTTGTGTGTCAATCTCTGTATGACTGTCTCCGTGTACCTGTCTACCTGTATATGTTTCCCACTGTTTTGTTGCCTGTCTCTGACTTTGTGCCTGTCCTTGTGTATGTCCCTGTCTGTGTTTCTGTGTGGCTGCCTGTGTGCCTGCCTCTGCCTTTATGACTGACAAGGTCTGTTTGTATGCAACTGCCTGTGTTTCTGTAACTATCTGTGTGCCTGTTATTGTCTGTGTGCATGTCCCTGCCTGTGTGTCTGTCACTGTTTGCGTTGCTGTATTTGTCTGTGTGCCTGTCACTGTCTGTGCGTCTGGCACTTTCTTTGTGTATGTCTCTGTATAGCTGTTTCTGTCTGCGTGTCTGTCTCTGTGCATATGTCTGTCTTTACATCTTTAGCATTACTGACTGTGTATCTCTCCTTGACAATACTTCTGGCTCTGCCTGTGTGTTTGTATTTGCCTGTGTTTCTGTCACTGCTGGTTTGTATTTCACGACCTGTACACCTGTCAATATGTGTGTGCCTATCACTAACAATGTGCCTGTCATTGACAGCATGCCTGTCTCTGCCTGTGTGTCTGTCACTGCCTGTTTCTCTGTCTGTGTGTCTGAAACTGTCTGCGATTCTATCTTGAATGTGTACCTGCCACTTACTTTGCCTCTGTCAATGTTTGTGCATCTGTCTATGTTTTTCTGTCACTGCCTGTGTGCCTGTGTCTCAATCTCTATTTGCCTGAAAGTGCCTGTGGTTTCTGCATTGAATCTGTGCCTGTCACTGATTTTCTTTCTATAATTGTCAGTGTGTCTATCCTTGTCTGTCTGTCTGTCTGACTGTCTATCTCTTTGCACCATGATGGAATGATTTGCTGCATTAACAGCAAGTAAAGGTAACAAGTGAATGTAACAGTAAAAATGTAGACCATAAAGTACAGCTGCAGAAACGTGTTAACTGAAGGACATTAGTCTCCGCCCTCTTTCCAGATCTATCTCAAGGATGTGAACAATTCAAGTAGACCAAAGGAGAATGTGTCCCTAAAAAGGAGACCTGATTATTCTTAAAATTCATGGTTGCAAGTGTAGTTTATTAACTGTCAACAACGTCACATGTAGTGTATGAACTTAATGGAGAGTGGAATGAAATTAAACATCAATAGATTTTTTTAAAAAGGACAATGTTTCCGAACGCAATATAAACCTGTAGTTTCAGATCAGAAGCACATAATCTCAGACCAATAGAATTTAACCCTTTACTGGAAAAACAATGGTAAAGAGAGAGATCCGTGTTCAAACACTCTGAATGAAAATATATTTTGAAAATCTTTAATAAATAATTTGAAAGATGTATTAATTAATTATTGGGGAAAAATTCCACGAATTTTCGCAGACTTAAATACTGAATCTCCCTGAACTCATTCACTCATGCAATTAAATTCAAGTAATTTCCTACACCATTAAGTTACCAAATATTCCACATACTATCTTTGAATCTGTTAACACAAACACACATTGCATCTTGCCATCAGATTGAGGGTTTGCATGGTATATGACAATATAAAAACATACAGGAACCTGGTGAGTGGACCTAGTGAGTGTTCCTAGTGCAGAGTCCTGGTGAGGTGTCTTATTGTGGGAAACTGGTGATGGGTCCTGGTCAGAGGTCTTGGTGAGGGGTCCTAATGGGGTCTCTGGTGAGGAGTCCATGTGAGGGGTCCTAGTGATGGGACCTGTTGAGGGGACCATGTGAGGGGACCTGGCGTGAGTTGTGGTGAGAGACATGTTGAGGGGCCCTGATGTGGTGTCCTGGTGAGCGGATCTGGTGAGTGTCCTGGTGAAGTGTCTTATTGTGGTACCCTGGTTGATGTGTCCTGGTGAGGGTTCTTGGAGAGGGGAACTAGTGAGGGGACCTGGTGAGAGGACTTAGTGAGGGGCCCTGGAAAGGGAACCTGGTGAGGTAGCCATTTGAGCGCTGCCGGTGAGGGCCCTGACGAGGGAACTTGGTGAGGGAACCTGATGATGGTCCTGCTCAGGGTTCCAGGTAAGGGTTATGGTGATGGGGCCTAGTGAGTGTCTGGATGAGGGTATTGGTGAGGGGTCTTGATGAGGAAACTTAGTGAGGGGACCTGGTGAGGGGACCTGGTGAGGGAACCTGGTGAGAGTCTTGGTGAGGGGTCCTGGTGAGGGAAATTGGTGATGGATCCTGGTGAGGGGATCCTGGTGAGGAGACCTGGTGAGGGAACCAGGTGAGGGGATCCTGGTGAGGAGACCTGGTGAGGGAACCTGGTGAGGGGATCCTGGTGAGGAAACCTGGTGAGGGAACCTGGTGAGGGGTTCCAGTGAGGGTCTTGGTCTGGGGTCCTGGTGAGGGAATCTGGTGATGGAACCTGTTGACAGAAACTGGTCATGGATACTGGTCATGGGATCCTGGTAAGGATACCTGGTGAGGAATCCTGGTGAGGGAGCCTGGTGAAGTGATCCTGGTTAGGAACCTTTTGACGAATCCTGGAGAGGGATCCTGGTGAGGGGATCGTGGTGAGGAGACCTGCTGAGGGAAACGGGGATGGAGCCTGATGAGGGGATCCTGGTTAGGAACCTGGTAAGCAGATCCAGCTGAGGGGTCCTGGTGAGGGGATCCTGGTCAGGGGACCTAGTGAGTGTGCTTGGTGAGGAATCCTGCTGAGTGGGCCTGGTGAGGTGACTTGGTGGGGGGTCCTGGTGAGATGTCCTGGTCAGGGTTCCTGGTGAGGGGACCTGGTGAGGGGACATGGTGGGCGGTCCTGGTGAGATGTCCTGATCAGGGTTCCTGGTGAGAGGACCTGGTGAGGGGATCCTGGTCAGGGGATCATGGTGATGGGAACTGGTGAGGGAAGCTGGTGAGGGGATCCTGGTGAGGGGACCTGGTGAGTAGATCCTGCTGAGGGGACCTGGAGAGGGGATCTTGTTTAGGGGACCTTGTGAGGGGATCCTGGTGAGAGGGCCTGATGAGGGTCCTGCTGAGGGAACCTGGTGGTGGGGCCTAGTGAGGGGCCCTGGTGAGGATTCCTGGTGAGGGTCCTGGTGAGGTGTCCTATTGTGGGACACTGATGATGGGTCCTAGTCAGGGGTTTTGGTGGGGGCTCCTGTTGGGTGCTCTGATTAGAGGATCCAGTGAGGGGCCCGTGTGAAGTGCCCTGGTGAGGGGCCTGTGTGAGGGGTCCTGGTGAGGAGACCTGGCTTGGGTCCTGGTGAGGGGAACTGATGATGGTCCTGGTAAGTGTCCTGGTGAGGGGCCCTAGTGAGGGGACCTGGTGAGGAGACCTGGCGTGGGTCCTGGTGAGGGGACCTGGTGATGGTCCTGGTAAGTGTCCTGGTGAGGGGCCCTAGTGAGGGGACCTGGTGAGGGGACCTGGCGTGGGTCCTGGTGAGTGTCCTGGTGAGGGGCACGGGTGAGGTGTTCTGGCGAGGGTCCTGGTGAGGGGATCTGGTCAGGGTCCTGGTGTAGTGTCCTATTGTGGGACCCTGGTAATGTGTCCAGCTCAGGGGTCCTGGTGTTGTGTAGTGATGAGGGTTCCTGGAGAGGGGAACCAATGAGGGGCTCTGATGAGGGAACCTGGTGAGGGGTCCTGGTGAGGGGTCCTGGTGAGGGAACCTGCTGTGGGATCCTGGTAAGGATCCTGGTGAGGGTCCTGGTTAGGATCCTTGTGAGGATCCTGGTGAGGATCTTTGTGAGGTCCCTGGTGAGGGTCCTGGTGGGGATCCTGGTCAGGGGTAGTGGTGAGGGGAACTGATGAGGGGACCTGTTGAGGAGACCTGGTGAGGTATCCTGGTGAGGGCCCTGGTGAAGGGTCCCTGGTGAGATTGCAGTTCTCACCAGGCAATGGCCTTCCTCAGATGGACGAGAAGGAGAAGGAAGATGGAGGGAAGAGCTCTCTCTCACTTGGACTACAGAGCTGAACACTGGTACCACAAGTTACTGCGAGCAACAACTCTCCATCTGTCCATCCGTTGGGATACGTACATTGCTCTCAACTGTCACGGGCCATATACCTTTTCTGTCTAAGTATTTCCTGTAACATATCTAAACTGTTGCTTCTTAAGAAACTTAATAAACTTTATTCTTATTGCTTATGAATACTCAACTGCCCATCTGGCCCCGAATCCTCCTCATGGTTTTAATTAGTATGCTTATCTCATTCTCAGTGAATGGTGGTATACATATATATATATAGGGGATTATGATATATATATAATATATTGGAGATTATGGTGTATATATGTAATATATTGGAGATTATGGTGTATAAATATATATATGTATATATAGATATATAGGGGATTATGGTATATATATAATATGTTGGGCTTATGGTAGATATTGTGGTTGTATGAAAAGTGTAAAAATTATCTATCGAATTATAATCTATAATGAAGAGAGTTAACTGGGGAGACTCTACAGTGTTTACACCCCATCAGCCTGTTCCAACTCTTGCCCCCCAGTGACTGAACCTCTCTGAGACTACCGATGAACAGCGTCTGCAGTAGCCGTGGCCCGCCAGCAGTTGGCGGCATTGGGTCACTTTCATTGCAGGAAAGTTCCTACAACCTGTGGAAAGTTAAAATTTCACTTTCCATCTCGCGCCTTATCAACTGATTCATTTACCCCTCACTCCTCATACCTAGAGTTCTATGATTACAGTAAATAAATAAATCTCTGCTGCCCGCGCTCTCTTCATTCGCATAAAGTTCCATTGATCCATGACTCCTGTTCTCACAGAACTATATATTCCCCACGTCACCAGCCCATGATGAAACACTTAGTTTTCACAAGAATATCATTCATGATGTTAGCCCACCACACAAAACCCCCACCGCCCACAAACGACTACCCCCACAAACCCCCTTTCCCAACAGCACCCCCCTCCTCAAAACCCCTCCCCCCCCACTTCACTTCCCCATGGCCCACGAAGCCTCTCTATCTGTGTAAACTCCCCCAATCCCCACTGTCCTCCGACATTTCAGCGCATCTCTCATACCGGCCTCTCGAGCGGTCCATCGCTCCACAATTGGCGCCTTCAGCTGCCTGGGGAGCCGAAGATCTGGAATTCCCTCGCTGCACTTTGTCACATTTCACTGCCTTTCTTCAGGATGCACCTTCATACCTGCCTGTTCCGCATAGATTATGGCCATTGGTACTAAAATCTCTGTCCATTGCACAACTTCAAATTTGGTTTCATAATGGTTTCCGTGAAGAACCTTCAGGCGTGTTACAGCATTAAAAACGCTACATAAATGCAAATTGTTGTGGCCACGAGGCTGTCAGAGGCGACTATTTTTGGGAGGCCAACTACAGGTTATACAGAATTAACGGTGGTTAATGGTGTTGAATGGAGGGGAAGGTGACAGAGGGGAAGTGGGGGTATTCTACTCTCAGGTTTAGTGGTGCATTGCGACCGAATCAGCTCTGATGGTGCAGGGAGGGGATTCCACCAGTATGTGGGATGCGACTGTACTGAACAAGGTATTAGTCAAAGCTAGTCGGGAAACAGAATGGCACGGACAACTACATGAGTAACCCGTTTCTTTTAACTAAGTTAACCGTTGTTCGAAATGGAAATCAACAGTTGCTCCGGTTGATCCATTGAAGCGTAAGAGATGCTGGTACAGGCTAGTACAGTGGACAGGGAAGATATTTGTGAGATGGGGCCTCTTCAGCATTACTGAATGGTATCCGGGCTACATGGTGTGAATTATTATCTACAGTCCGCCTGCACAATTTTGAGTTTAGAATTTAAATTCATGAAATTGAGGTGTTTCTGGTAAAGTAATTGTTTCCTGGGCGAGACAGAGAGATTCTATGCCAATCGTTTCCGAGTCCAGAATGAGGAGAGGTAAACTTGAAATTAAAACTAACCCTACCAATGATGCTGCTGACAAGGACTGAGGCGATGAGTGGCTTGAATCTGCTGCTGCAGAATAACTGGAGACCAGGTAAATTGATCGTCTGTTTGTTAGCTTAGGTTGTTAACGGTTATTTAACCAAGTATATATAAAGAGGGAAACGGGGAGATCAGTTACGCTGGCATTGAAAGGCTGAACAGACATACAGGAAACCGTGGCCCCCTTCGTCCTTATAACGAACGTGAGCACTTGGAATGGGAAATTAAAACAAATGTTGAAGTCACTTTTACACTCAATAGAAGTGCCAAAAAAGAGCATGTCTCATAGCGTCATCACACTAACAACTGCTGTTATACATGCTGCATTGCAGCTATCAATGTTACAACACGATGGGTTCCAGCAATCAAATTCAATTCGATTAAAGCGGACTGATTGATTTAACAGTATGGGGATTGTTTATTCACTGTCAGGATATAAAAGAGAAATGTCAATACTTACATTGAGACTCGCTCATCTGAACTGCAAAAGCCACTGAAAAGAGAGAAGATGAATTGATTAAATGAAGACCAACACCTTCCCATGCTCCCAAGAATCAGGGAATGATACAATACAGTCCAGAGAAAGCTCTTCCTCCCATTGTACTCGTTTGTGGAGTTTTTTCAATTAATCCCATTCCCTGCCTTTCCCAATATCCATGTAATCTCTTTTCCACGCAGCTAGTTATCAAATTATATTCCAAATATATATAACTCCATTTCACGACGCACATTCCACATCACAACAATTCGCTGCTTTAAAGAAATTTGACCCCATCGTGTTCCCTTTGGTTCTTTTGACTATCATGTTCAATTGTGTGTCCTCTGGTTACCGACTCTTCCACCACTGCGATCACTTTCTCCTTATCCAATCCATCAAAATACATCGTGATTTTGAAAACCACCATCAAATCTCCTCCTATACCTCTCTCCTCTCAGTCGGACAAGTTCAGCATTTCCACTCTCACCCAACAACTGCAGTGTAGGACTGGGAGGCACAGGCAAGATGATAGAGCCAGAGCCTTCAGGAGTGAACTTAGGAAACTAGGGCTGTATAAGAATGGAAAAATTTTCTGCCAAAAGCAATGTCAATGGTTTATTTATTTCCGAATTAACAGTATTATTTGATATCAGTCAGAGACTAGCATGTATCATTCCTCTTGTGTTCGCTCATAGGGGATCACTGGCTCAGCTAGCATTTACTATCAAATTGTCTTTGAGAACTTTTTGGTGACTTGGAAACAGGCAATTGGCATTTTACAATAATCCACAATCATTGCATGGTAACTCCTCCAGCTGGGATTGGAACACAGATCCATAAACAATAACTGCGGACAATTAGTCCAGTCATACACCACTTCGTTACAGCGTCCACCTGTTTGCGTGTCCATGGTCTAATTTAATGGTCCACAGACTTTAAGAGTTAAATGACCTCTTCATGTTGGCTGTTTACCTTCAGGCCTCATCGTTCCCCTGGATACTCCACGGTATAAAGAGCATCAAAGGTGAGAAAAGTGTCACCACGAGCCTGTTCAAAATATATTTATGAACAAGGGGCTTGTGAAAATGTCTCAGTGTGTATGACTGCCTCTATCTGATTCTCTGCATCATGTCTTTGTGGCTTCCTCTGCCTTAGGATCTGCATCACCCTGTCTGTCTCTGTCACACTGTGTTTATCCATTTACTTTGCTATTTTACTTTGCTTCTGCCTCAAATTACGTGTCGTTCTCTTTCTGTGCCGCTGTCTCTCTGTGACATTCTCTATCTGTGTGTCTGTCTCTGACTGTTTATCTATCTCTGCCTGTGTACCTATCTCTTGTTGTTTACCTGTTTCTGCTTATGTGTCTATCTCTGTATGACTGTCTCCGGGTATGTGTCTACCTGTATATGTTTCCCACTTCCTTTGTGCCTGTCTCTGACTTTGTGCCTGTTTTTGTGTATGTCCCTGTCTGTGTTTCTCTGTGGCTGCCTGTGTGTCTGCCTGTGACAGATGCACAGACATTGACAGAGGTAAAGAAAGTGGCAGGCACACATTCAAGATAGAAACACAGACAGTTTCAGACACACAAATAGAAAAAAAATAGAAGGCAGTGAGAGACACGTAGGAATAGACAACCATACAGTCAGTGACAAGCACATTGTTAGTGAAAGACACACACATCTTGACAGCCGTGCAGGTCGTGAAATGCAAGCAACCAGTGACATAAACACAGGCAGATACAGACAAACAGGCAGAGCCAGAAACATTGTCAAGGAGAGATATGCAGTCAGTAGTGCCAAAGATGCAAAGACAGACGTGCACAGAGACAGTCACACAAACAGAGACAGACACGCAGACAGAAACAGCTACACAGAGGCATACACAAAGAAAGTCTATGTGACAAGTCTATGTGTATGCAACTGTCTTTGTTTCTGTAACTATCTGTGTGCCTGTTATTGCTTGTGTGCCTGTCCCTGCCTGTGTGTCTGTCACTGTTTATGTTGCTGTCTCTGTCTGTGTGCCTGTCACTAGTCTGTGCATCTGGCACTTTCTTTGTGTATGCCTCTGTGTAGCTGTTTCTGTCTGCGTGTCTGTCTCTGCTTGTGTGACTGTCTCTGTGCACGTCTGTCTTTGCAACTTTGGCACTACTGACTGCATATCTCTCCTTGACAATGTTTCTGGCTCTGCTTGTTTGTCTGTATCTGCCTGTGTTTATGTCACTGGCTGCTTGCATTTCACGACCTGCACGGCTGTCAAGATGTGTGTGTCTTTCACTAACAATGTGCTTGTCACTGACTGTATGGTGGTCTATTCCTACGTGTCTCTCACTGCCTTCTATTTTTTTTCTGTTTGTGTGTCTGAAACTGTCTGTGTTTCTATCATGAATGTGTGCCTGCCACTTTCTTTGCCTCTGTCAATGTCTGTGCATCTGTCTCTATTTTTTCCATCACTGCCTGTGCGACTGTCACTCGCTTGTCTCAGTCTGTATTTGCCTGAAAGTGCCTGTGTTTCTGTACTGAATGTGTGCCTCTCACTGATTTTCTTTCTATAATTGTCAGTGTGTCTATCCTTGTCTGTCTCTCTGTCTGACTGACTGTCTATCTCTGTGCACCATAATGAAATGATTTGCTGCATTAACAGCAAGTTAAGGTAACAAGTGAATGTAACAGTAAAAATGTAGACCATAAAGTGCAGCTTCAGAAACGTGTTAACCAAAGGACGTTAGTCTCTGCCCTCTTTCCAGATCTATCTCAAGGATGTGAACAATTCAAGTAGACCAAAGGAGACCCTAAAATGAGACCTGATTATTCTTAAAATTCACGGTTGCAAGTGTAGTTTATTAACTGTCAACAACGTCACATGTAATGTATGAACTTAATGGAGAGTGGAACAAAATTAAACATCAATAGATTTTTTAAAATGACAATGTTTCCAAACGCAATATAAAACTGTAGTTTCACATCAGAAACACATAATCTCAAACCAATAGCATTTAACTCTTTACTGGGAAAGCAATGGTAAAGGGAGAGACACGTGATCAAACACTCTGAATGAAAATATATTTTGAAAATCTTTAATAAATAATTTGAAAGATGTATTAATTAATTATTGGGTAAAAGTCCACGAATTTTCGCAGACTGAAATAACGAATCTCCCAGAACTCATTGACTCATGCAATTAAATTCAAGTAATTTCCTTCACCATTAAGTTAAAAATATTCCACATAGTATCTTTGAATCTGTTAACACAAATGCTCATTGCATCTTTCCAACAGATTAAGGGTTTGCACGGTATATGACAGTATAAAAACATACAAGAAACTGGTGAGGGGGCCTAGTGAGGGGCCCTGGTGAGGAGTCCTGGTGAGGAGTCCTGGTGAAGTGTCCTGTGGGACAATGATAATGGGTCCTGGTCAGGGGTCTTGGTGAGGGGTCCTGGTGAGGAGTCCTGGTGAGGTGTCCTACAGTGGGACACTGATAATGGGTCCTGGTCAGTGGTCTTGGTGAGGGGTCCTGGTGAGTGTATCTGATAACAGAAGCTGGTGAGTAGCCCTGGGGAAGTGTCCTGATGAGGGAATCAGGTGAGTGGTCCCGGTTCGGGTCTTGTTGAGGGAACATGGTGAGGGAACCTGTTGAGGGATCCTGGTGAGGTACTTGGTGAGTGGTCCTGGTGAGACAACCTGGTGAGGTATCCTGGTGAGGGGACCTGGTCAGCGTCCTTGTGAGGGGACCTGGTGAGGGGACCTGGTGAGGGGACCTGGTGAGGGGTCCTAGTGAGTGGTCCCGATGAGCACACCTGCTGAGGGGCCTTGGTGAGGGGACTTGGTGAGGGGACCTAGTGAGGGGACCAGGTGAGTGTCCTGGTGAGGGTGCTGGTGAGGGGCCCTGATGAGGTCTCCTGGTGAGGGGTGCTATTGAGGGTCTTGGAGAGAGGCATCGTGAGGGGACCTGGTGATGGAACCTGGTGAGGAATCCTGGTGAGGGATCCTGGTGAGTGTTCCTGGTGAGGGAACGAGGTAAGGGCTCCTGGTGATGGGTGCTGGTCAGTGTTCCTGAAGAGGGGACCTGGTGAGGGGTCCTGGCAAGGGGACTTAGTGAGGGGATCTGGTGAGGGTCTTGGTCTGGGGTCCTGGTGAGGGAATCTGGTGATGGAACCAAGTGACGGAAACTGGTGATGGATCATGGTGAGGGGATCCCGGTGAGGGAACCTGGTGAGGGAGACAGGTGAGGGGATCCTGGTTAGGAACCTGGTGAGCAGATCCTGGTGAGGGGACCTGGTGAGGGGATCCTGGTGAGGGGTTCCTGGTGAGGGGACCTGTGAGGGGTCCTGCTCAGGGTCCCTGTTGTGGGGACATGGTGAGGGGCCTGATGAGGGGATCCTGTTGAGGGCTCCTCCTCAGGGGACCTGTTGTGGGGACATGGTGAGGGGATCCTGTTGAGGGCTCCTCCTCAGGGGACCTGTTGTGGGGACATGGTGAGGGGATCCTGTTGAGGGCTCCTCCTCAGGGGACCTGTTGTCGGGACATGGTGACGGGACCTAGTGAGCGGCCCAGCTGAGCGGACCTGGTGAGGGGTCCTGTTGAGCGAACCTGGTGAGGCTCTTGGTAAGGGTCCTGATGAGAGAACATGGTGAGGTAACATCGTGAGGGGATCCTGGTCAGGGGACCTGCTGAGGGATCCTGGTGAGGGGAACCTGGAGATGGATCCTGGTGAGGGTTCATGTTGAGGGAACCTGGGGAGGGGACATGGGGAGGGGTCCTGGTGATGGTCCCAGGTCATGTTTTATTTTGAGGCACCTGGTGAGGGAACCTGGTCAGGGGTCCTGGTGAGGAGACCTGGTTAGGGGTCCTGGTGATGGGGCTTAGTGAGAGAACCTGTTGAGCGAACCAGGTGAGGGTCTTGGTGAGGGTCCTGATGAGGGAACATCGAGAGGTAACATGGTGAAGTGATCCTGGTCGGGGACCTGCTGAGGAATCATGGTGAGGGGGCCTAGTGTAGGGACCTGGTGAGGGGACCTGGTGAGGGGACACGGGGAGGGAACCTGGGGAGGGGACATGAGGAGGGAACCTGGGGAGGTGACTTGCTGAGGGGTCCTGGTGAGAGTACCTGCTGATTCGACCTGGCGAGTGGACCTGATGAGGGGAACTGGTGGGGGTTTTGGTGAGGGGCCCATGTGAGAGTTCCTGGAGAGGGAACGAGGTAAGGGATCCTGATGAGGGAACCTGGTGAGGGACCCTGGCGTTGGGTCCTGATGATGGTTCCTGGTCAGGTTTCTGGATGAGGAGACCTGGTGAGGGGTCCTGGTGAGGGAATATATTGACAGAATCTGATGAGGAACCTGCTGAGGGGGCCTGGTGAGGGATCCTGGTGAGGTTGCCTGGTTAGGGAACCTGGTGAGAGGTCCTGGTGAGTGTTGTTGGTGAGGGATCATGCTGAGTGGGCCTGGTGAGGGGACTTGGTGGGGGGTCCTGGTGAGATGTCTGGGTCAGGGGTCCTGGTGAGGGGAGCTGGTGAGGGGATCCCGGTGATAGGATCCTGGTGAGGGAATATGGTGACAGAACCTGGTGAGGGAACCTGGTGAGGGGATCCTGGTTGGCGACCTGGTGAGGGGATCCTTGTGATGGGACCTGGTGAGGGAACCTGGAGAGGGGATCTTGTTTAGGGGGCCTGGTGAAAGGATCCTGGTGATGGGATCCTGGTGAGAGATCCTGGTGAGGGGATCCTGGTGAGGGGATCCTGGTGGGGGAACCAGGTGAGGGGGTCTGGTGAGAGGAGCTAGTGAGGTGCCCTGGTGAGGGTATTGGTGAGGGTCCTGATGAGGGAATCTGTAGAGGGAACCTGCTGATGGAGCCTGATGAGGGTGAGGGAACCTAGTGGTGGGGCCTAGTGAGGGGGCCTGGTGAGGAGTCCTCTTGAGGGTCCTCATGAGAGGACCTGTTGAGGGGACCTGGTGAGGTGTCCAGGTGAGGTGCCCTGGTGAGGGGTCTCTGGTGATATTGCAGGTCTCACCAGGCAATGGCCTTCCTCAGATGGACGAGAAGGAGCAGGAAGATGGAGGGAAGAGCTCTCTCTCACTTGGACTACAGAGCTGAACACTGGTACCACAAGCTACTGTGATCAGCAACTCTCCGTCTGTCCATTCATTGGGATAAGTACATCGCTCTCAGTTGTCATGGGCCATATACCTTTTCTGTCTAATTATTTCCTGTAACATATCTAAACTGTTGCTTCTTATGAAACTTATTAAACTTTATTCTAATTGCTTATGAATAGTTGACTGCCCATCTGGCCCTGAATCATCCTCATGGTCTTAATGAGTATGCTTATTTCATTCTCAGTGAATGGTGGTATATATATCTATAGGAGATTACGGTATTTATATAACATATTGGGGATTATGGTGTATATATTTAATATGTTGGAGATTATGGTGTATATATGTAATAGATTGGAGATTATGGTGTATAAATATATATATATATATAGGGGATTATGGTATATATATAATATATTGGGGTTATTGTGTATATATATATACAATGTTTTGGAGGTTATGGTGTATATATGTAATATATTGGAGATTATGGTGTATAAATATATATATATATATAGGGGATTATGGTATATATATATTATATTGGGGTTATGGTAGATATTATGGCTGTATGAAAAGGAAAAAAAAATAATCTATCGATTTATAATCTATAATGAAGAGGGTTGTTGGGGAGTCTCTGTGGAAGCCCAGGACAAAGGGGAAGAGTATCTTCCCTTGATGACAGAGATGAGGCAGAATTTCTTCCTGTGGAAGCGCTTGATTGTTTGGACTTCTTTTTTCCCCCCAGAGAGCAGTAGAGGCTGTGTTAGTGAATCTGTTTCACACTGAGTTGAACAGGATTGACGATGGTGTCAGTGGGAATGAGGTCATAGATTTAGGACATTGAGGCTGACGCCACCATCAGGGCAGGTATAACAATTTTAGATGTCATTTTCCTGTTGCTATTTCTTAACTCTTATGTTCTTATTTGGAGGATAAGTGTCAGCTCTTGCTTGTTAGACATAACCACGTGTGTCATGTTGTAATTTTATGGAAGATTCTGATTCAACATCAACAGACTGATTGAAAAATTGCGACAGTGAAATTCTACAGTGTAACCAGCCTTTCCCAATGATCAGCCATCATCATTGCTTAGCCAGCGCCTGGCCAGTTGTCCTGATCCCCTGTGTTACCAGTTACAGACAAACAATTTAACACAATGATCAAGGGAATTGTTAGGATTTTATTTTCATAGATACATTTTTCTTTGCATATTGAATGCAGTACCAGAAAGGGTGAAGCAGACTTAAACAGCCAGCATTTATATTTAAACAAAAGTATATTGGGCAAATACTTGATACAGGTCACATTCATGAGGATAAAGGAAGGTAAAAAGATGACAAGGGAGAACTCATTCTGGTACAAGCACAGGAGCGATTGGCCGATTGGGAAAATTAGTGGGGAATGGGTGTCACGGGCCGAGAGCACAGGCATCAGTGTTGACAGCGATGGGATTATTTAATTAAAAGTGTTAATTCTGCAGGTTGCAGGATAATAGAGAGATAGGCATAGGGGGTGGAGGATGGTGGTGAATAGGCATGTGAAGAGCAGGATCAGGATTGTAGGAGGCTACAGAGATAGGGAGGGAGGGTGAGTGAGGGGCCGTGCATGGATTTGAACAGGTGGATGAGAATTGTACGGTTTGAAGGAGGTTACAGAGATAGGGAGGGAGGTGGTGAGGGAGGGATTTGAACCGGAGGATGGGAATTGTAGGGGCTGGAGGAGGTTACAGAGATAGGAGGGAGGGGGTGAGGGAGGGATTTGAACAGGAGGATGAGAATTGTAGGGGCTGGGGGAGGTTACAGAGATAGGGAGGGAGGGGCTGAGAGAGGGATTTGAACAGGAGGATGAGGATTGTAGGGGCTGGAGCAGCTTACAGAGATAGGAGGGAGGGAGTGAGGGAGGGATTTGAACAGGAGGTTTAGAATTGTAGGGGCTGGAGGAGGTTACAGAGATAGGGAGGGAGGGAATGAGTGGCCATGGGGGGATTGGTTGAGGAGTATGAGAATTGTAGGGGCTGGAAGAGGTTACAGAGGTAGGGAGGGAGGGAGCGAGAAAGGGATTTGAACAGGAGGATGAGAATTATAGGGGCTGGAGGGGGTTGCAGAGATAAGGAGGGTGGAAGTGAGGGGCCATGGAGGGATTTGAACAGGAGGATGAGAATTGTAGGGGCTGGAGGAGGTTACAGAGATAGGGAGGGAGGGGGTGAGGTAGTGATTTGTACAGGAGGATGAGAATTTGAGAATCGAGATGTTGCCTGAGAATCAGTGTGGGTCAGTGAACACCGGGAGGTGGTGAGGGCGAGGTGGCCAGGAACAAGTTAGGAAAGGGGAGGATGGCAGGGAATTGAAGGAGCTGCAAGTTAAAGAGGGCGAGTTGAGCCCAAAGATGAAGTGGAAAAAGGGCAAGAGCAGCAGAAATTGGAGTGAGCTGGAAAGCTGGAATAAGAAGCAAATAATTGAGCAGGGGAGACTTGAATTACAATGCAACAGCTTTAGCATCCCAGACCACTTCAAAAAGTTTAAAAAAATGATAAATCATAATTGGATTTGCAGCATTTAAAACTATATAACGTTATCATTCTGTTTGAACTTCGCCATTTCAACTTTTCTTCATCAAGATCTTAAAGTGAAGTAAACACATAACTTCCCTGCCCCTGCTGTTGTGTGAACTAAATGCTCAAACCAAGAGAGACTTACTGATCAGCAGCAGGCTGGAAGTAACTGCCATCTGGAGAATGGCGTTCAGACCATACACAGGCATTGGGAAGCAATCTCCTGCTGCCTCTTTCTCTGGCTGAGCCCCGGGACTAATGATGAGACATCTCAGATGTTGTGAAATTTAAATAAAAGTGCCCAGGATATGACGTGATGCAGCAAGTGAAAAGTTAATCAACAGAGAATGAACATGCTCCCCACTCTGGTTCAATGTGTGTTTGTTTTTCTGTGTCTCAATCTGCTTTCAAACTGTGATTTGTTTGTGTTGGGATGTTGCTGAGAGATTGACTTGAGAGCAGAACTCTGGGATCTTGCTGTGCTATTTTGGCTTTTAAAAATTTCTTTCCTTTTGTCTTTTTAAGCAATTTTATCTTTTTCTCCTGAGAAATTTGTGTTCTGAAAACTGGAAGGTGAGGATCCAAAGAGGGAAAGTTTGGGACAAGGACAAGGACAGGAGCTTCTTCCAGAGGGGCACAGTCAGAGGCCTGGTCCACAGGCTTCACCCACATGAGTTGTGTCTGTTTATTACCCCAATCAAGCTTTAATTTTCATCTCTGAGTGACAGAGATAGAGAGAGAGATTGAGGGGGACAGAGATGTGAATGAGATGGGAAGAGAGATACAGAGAGAAACACAGATAAAGGGAAAGGTCTCTCAATCTGTTTTAGCCTTTGATTTAAAACTGGGATATTTCTGTATTTGGATGTTGCTGAGAGATTGTGTAGCTGAGAAGGTTGGTGAGGTGGTGGTGGAATCCTGGTCTCTTGCTGTGCTATTCTGTTTAGAAATGTCCTTGCTTTGTGTTTTATTCTTTTCTCTCTCTCTTTTCCCCAGGAATTTGGAGTTTGAAGACTACAATGTGACGAGGAATCCTTTGACAGGAGCTTTTCCCCAGAGGTGGATAGACTGAGGCCTGTTCCACAGGCTTCACCACTTGAGTTGTGCCCCTTTGTCACCCAAGGTTTAATTTTAATCTGAGGGACCCTGGTTTTTGGTTCATCGATGAAGTGGTTTCTGTTAGATGATGGGGTGCTGGATTTTGAAACCCTGGGGTTAAAATATCCCAGCTTTGCAAATAGTCACAAACACATTAACCCTTTGGTGTGTGATAAAGAGGGAATTAAAAATCTGAAATCTGAAGTTGTTTAAAAGCTTGTTATAATTCCAAAAGAAGACAGGTGAGGAGACAATGTGATGGAGTGGACACTTAAATCAGATTCACAGTGGCCATTACTGTTCAGTTTACTGAGGTCTGACTTTAGACTTACATCTCTATCTCTCCAGCTTAGTTTCTGTCTGTCAATCCCTCTGCGGCTTCTCTCATTCTCTCTCTCCTGCTTTCTTTGTGTCTATTTAAACCTTATATTAATAAAAACTGGCCATAAACAGCGATGTGGTTTGTCGTTATTTTAAATGGGGAAAGAGAAACATTTCATCTCTCATTTCAATGTAGAGCACATGAGATAGAGGGAAAGAAACAGAGATATGGACAGAGAGAATGAGAGAGAAAGAGGGAACAGGGAGAAGGACCTAGATAGAAACATCGATCTTTACCCTGAATGTGAGAGAAGGGAACAGAGGGAGAAAAGGGAGAGAATGATTGAAACAAAGAGAGAGGGAAGCCGAGGGGAGTGGAGGTGTAAAAACAGGAAGGGGTGGGGAGGGGTGTGGGAAAGAGAGACAGGGTCGGAGGGTCTCCAGTGTGTAGTCACTGGATGCCTCCACTCACATCCTCTGAGATAGAATGACATGTAAAAATAAACCCTGGGACGATGATTTTAAAATGTGTCCCAAAGGGATGAGCAGCCCCCTCCTAAACTGAAATAGGGAGTTGAGCATCTTCTGGAGACTGATGGGGGACAGGGGGAGCCATTTTTAATCACTTTATGCAGCTTCTGTTTGTGGATTTATCTCTCTCTCCCTCCATCCTCCTGAATAGAGGGAGAGAGAGAATAATGGAAAGAGAAAGGAAGAGAGAGAGCAAAACAGGAGGAGTTGAGGGAATGGGTGGGAGAGAAAACTCACTTTAAAAATGAACCCATGGGCTTTGAAGCATTCCCCATGGCCTGGAGTTGAAGTCTTAACATGAAGCCGGTGTAAATTGGGAATAAAGCTTGTGTTTGAGGCAGAGAGATGAATGTGAGGGTGAAATGAGATGCACAGCGGGAGGGCCATTTGAATTCAGTTTGATGTGATTGTGATTGTTGGATTTCTGTGTGTGTGTCTCTCTCTCCCTCTCTGTCTCTGTATCTTCATCTTCTGGCATGTGAGAAAGGGAGTGTGGCAGGGAGGGAGAGAAACAGAGAGAACGATGAAACAGAGTAAGAGAGGGGGAGAGAGAGAGAGAGAGAAAGGAGAGGTAAGGCCGAAACAGGGGGAGAGACAGCAAGACATAGTTGGGTTGGGGTGGGGGGTTAAAAGACATAGGGTCTGGGGAGAGCTCCCCGTGTACACTCACTGACCAGCTCCCAGTCACAGCCTTCCAGAAAGTGGGATTTTATACAAACTCACAGCCTGAGGCAATGGTTTTAAAATGTCTCCTGAGAAAATCCAGCTGCATCCCAGTTGAGTTTCAGCCCTTTCAGGAGGTGTGGGTGTGTGGGGTGAGCGGGGTTGTGGGGGGAGGAAACTGAAGGGATGTCCCAGATTGGGAATCCACATGTGTCAGCGGTGGGGAGAGGAAAGTTCTGGGATCCTGCTGTGTAAAATAAAAATGTCCACCAGCCTTCCCTGCACAGCGACGGTGAGCACACTTTAAAAAACGTGTTCATTGAGTGTGAAGTACTCGGAGAGTGTCTGGAATGAAAATCCTGAGGCTGTGTAAAGTCTTGTTCACAAGCCAGAGTCATGTCTGTGTGTGTTAGACAGGCAGGGCCATGGGGTTTCCAGGGTTAAATGGAAGGAGCAGCAACCATTTGAATTCAGTTTTATGTAGACCTGAGGGGGTTGGGGCAGGTTGGAGGGGGGAGCAACCCCCAGTCTCTCTCTCTCCAGCTTTCTATCTCTCCGTTCTCTCTCTCTCCAGCTGTTTCTGTCTCTATTTCACATTTCAATAAAATGTTTTAAAATGCACGAATGTGATTGGTCGTTATTTTAATTGGAGTTGGGGGTGGGTTGGGGGAGAGAGGGTGTGAGACCCATTTCCCACAATCCTCAGTCACATTTATAACTGACCATGAATCATGGTGTGTGGGATCTTGCTGAGCACACATGGATCCCCCCTCCCTACCCCCTGTTCCATGCACCCCCAACGGTGTCAGCGCTTTAAAAATAAAAAGGTTGAGGGAAAGAAGGGGGTGCGGAATGAGGGAGGTGGGATGGGTGCAGAGATGAAAAGAGGAACAGAGTGAGGGAGAGTGAAACAGAGAGAGGGGGTGGGGCTATTGGGGACTGAGAGGGGCTGGAGAAAGAGACACAGGGTCTGGGGGGGGGTGCCGTCTTCCATTGTTGGACCACTCTTGGGATCTTGCTGTGCAGAATGGCCTTAATTGTATCTCTAATATCGATTTCATTTCCTGGGGATACCTGATTGTGGAATTATAAATATAAAACATGGCCAGTGTCATGTGGATTTTTGTTTGAGATGGTAAGACAGGAACTCTTCAGAATGCATTACAATCCAGCGTGGAATTAAAAACACCGGAACTTGTACCCGGGTTGAATTCACCAAGAACACAAGGCCTGTGTCTGAGAGCAAGTGATGTAAGGGTTAAAGATAAAAGGCTGGCAGCCGTTTCCATTCACTGTTCTGACCTGTGACTGTAAAATTCTCAGTCTCCTCTCTCTCCCTCAGTCACTAAATCTTTCTCCCTTAGTTAGAGAAATGGGTGAAGAGAGAGAGAGAGAGAAATGGAAAGGGGGGATTCATTGATGGTAAATGGAGGGGCAAAGTTAGCAAAACAGAGCATGGGGTGGGGGTGAATAGACACAGGATCTGGGGCATCTCAGATGTGTAGAGTCTGACCAGCTGCCAATCAGTTCCTTCCAGAAAAGTTCGAATTGCAGAAATAAATCCAGGGACAGTGAAGCAAGTGAGTTACTAACAATGAGAACATTTTAAAATATAATTCATTCACTGGAAAGCACTCAGCTTTCTTGAGGTTCCGTATGGGGGTCTTCACTGTCTTAGTCTCTCTGCAACATGCTCTCTCTCATTATGTCTCTCTGCCTGTGTTGATATTTCCCCAGTTTAAAAAGTGCAAAGCAAAGCTGACTGCATCCTGTGGGATATTCCTGTACACAAATTGCCTGCAGCTCTTCCTGGACTGCAGCAGTGACCACACAATGTCAAAGAGAAACCAGTTCATTGACTGTCATTCAAATTAAAAGCCTTTGATCCTGGGTAAAGGCTTGTTCTAAACTTTGGAAATGTTTATGTGTTTGAGACAGGGCGATGGGAGTTTGAGGGATTCTGGGGGAGCTGGGGTGGAATTTCCCTGACTCTGTCACTCCAGCTTTCTCTCTCTCACTCACTTATTCCAGACATTTTTTTCTCTCAATTCATCTTGTAATAAACTGATAGGGAAGTCCCAATATGATTTGTCGATATTTGATTTAGGGGAGAGGGGAGGATGGAGGGGGTTTGGGTGGGGAGTGAGGGGGAGGGAGTCCCATTTCCCTCTTACTCCTTCCAGCCCTGTCTATGAGGTTTGGGCTGAGCTGTGGAGGGAGAGGAATATTCTGTTAGACTGGGGCCTGTTCCTGTCCCAGAGCTTTAATGCTGCCTCTTTGACTAGGCCCCATTCAAGGTCTAATTTCAGGCCCCTCGGGAGGGGCTGTGCATTGTCTGAACTCCCCAATAATGCCTGTGGTTTAGGCCATGAAAGTGACGGTGAAACTAAATGTAGAGCAGGCACCTGGATTCATTTGATTTGAGAATGCGATTGTGTGTTTTCTTGCTGTCTCTCTCTCTCCTTCCATCTTTCTACTTGGATTGTGCAATTTCAGGGAGGGAGGGAGAAAGGGGAGAGGGAGGGAAACAGGGAGAGAAGTGTGCAGGGAGGGAAGAGACAAGGATCTGGGGGTCTCCGGCGCGCAGTCACTGCCCAGCTCCCAGCCTCTGGGGAAAAGACCCTCACTCCCAGCCTTCCAGAAGGTTTGATTTGTGAAAAGAAACTGTGTCACTGAGGGTCAATCTGTGACATTTTGATTAAATATATTTCCCTGCCTTGCCTTTTTCATCAATTCTCAAACTAAAACACTTTGACCTGACTATGAGCACGTTTCAGTGTGTGGGATCTTTCTGTGCAGGATAACCAAACAGGGTTTCCTAAATGACCAACAGTGAGCACACTTTGAAAATTAATTTGGTGACTGGTGAAGCAGGCGGGAGGGCCTGAAGTGAAACTTGTTCACGTGAGGCTGTTTCCCCGAATAACGCTGCTGTTTTAGACACTTCGATGAATTGAGGCTTTAATGAAATGGGCGGGACCCCTTTTGAATTGACTTTATTGAGGTCCTGACAGTGGTTTTCTCTCTCTCGCTCTCTCTCTCTCTCTTTGCCTCTCCATATTCTGGCATGTGAGAAACAGAGAGAGAGAGAGAGAGAGTGAGAGAGAGTTGGGAAAGCGGAGAGATTGAGGGAAATAGTGTGAGTAGGGGGGTGGGGTGGGGTGGTTTTGAAAGGGTTAGGGACAGGATTTGGGGTTTCTCCAGGGTGGCCATGATGGGAATGTTTGTGGGATCCTGCTGTGCAATGCAATCTTAAACTATGATACCTTGTCTTTCCAATGTTTCTGAGTCCTAGAATTAAGTTTCTAAATGTGGCGCTGTGTAAATGCTTGTATTTTTCATATTGTTTATTTATTGTTATGTTTACAGTGTTGAAGGTCAGATGATCAATTTGACAGGAGCAGAGTGAGGGGGAGGGGGGTTGAATTTTTCTCACTCATTTCTCTGAAGCCTTTCAAAGTTTTGTAAAACAATCAGACCTCCACCCCATCCCAAGTTTTAAAGAGGGAGAATAGCCTTTTCTGGGTCAGGCGGAAGGAAACCTGGCTCACACCACCTTGCTCATGGGATCTTGCTGTGCCTATCTGGCCTGCAGCCTGTCCTGCACTGCAGCCGTGGCTCCACTCCCTGAATTCAGTTTACTGATGGGCTGATTGAGGATTGCTCCCATTTCCACCCTCACCCGTCACAGCTCCCATTTCTCTCAGTAAATCATTGATAAATATAAAACACGGCCACAGTGAATCATTATTTAAAAAGGGAAGGCAGGAACTTTTCAGAGTGCAATTAAAAAGACCCGAACTTGGACCTGGATCTAATTCACCAAGAACACAGGGCCTGTGTCTGAGAGCAAGCGATGTAAGGGTTAAAGTTAATGGCCCGGTAGCTAATTTAATTCACTTCACTGATCTCTGATTGTAAAATTCTCAGCCTTTTGTCTATCTATTGGTCTCTCCATCTTGCTCCCTGAATAAGGGAGATGGGAGAAGAGAGAGAGAGAGAGAGGAGGGAGGGAGTGAGGGGAAACAGATGGGTAGAGATAGTAAAACAGAGGAACCGGTGGGGGTGAATAGACACTGGATCTGGTGGTCTCTGATGTGTAGACTATGCCCAGCTCCCAGTCACGTCCTTCTAGAAAGGCCGAATTGCAAAAATTAATCCAGGGATGTTGAGGCAAGTGACTAACGAACCATGAGTGTATTTAAAAATTAATTCATTCACTGGAAAGCATTCAGCTTTTCTGAGGTTCCAAAAGGAGGTCTTTGCTGTCTTAGTCTCTCTCCACCCTGCTCCCCCTCTCTCTGAAAATATTTCCCCAATTTAAACACTGCGAAGCAAAGCTGACTGCCCCTTGTGGGATCTTACTCTGCACAAAATGCCTGCAGCATTTCATACTGTTCCACAATGAGTTAATTTATTAAAATGTGCTCATTGGACTAATTTCCCAGCCCTCAGGAGCCCTTCACCAAGTCCATACTGTGAGAGTGTGTAAAAGATTGTGCAATATCCTGAATAATTCAGGATTTTTAGGCAGGACAATGAATTGGAAGGTGGAGCAGCCATTTGAATTTCATCTGTCTCTCCAGGGTGTGTCCCTACGTTGCAACAGAGAGAGTGGGGGGGGACAGTGAGGGAAACAGGAAAAGACAGTGAAGCATTGGCAGGGGCTTGTGGGTGAGGAAGAGACGCAGGATCTGATGTAATGGGGGATCTCCAGTGTGGAGTCAGTGCACAGCTCACAGTCTCTGCAGAAAAGCCTCACTCACACCCTCCTGGGGACGCCTGGTTTGTAAAAATCGATGCTGGGACGGAGATTTCAAAAAGTCTCACACAGGAACAGGCAGCTTGTTCCCAGTTTAAACGGGGGAGTTTAGGCCTTTCTGGGGATGTGTCCAGACTCAGAGTACACACGGTGCTCAGTTGGGGGACAGAGGGGGGAAGAGGGAGGATTACTGCAGACATGAGGCTGGGGAAGGAATGTGTCTCCCTATCCCCGTCCGGATGGCATCACATTGCTGCCTGTGGGATCCCCCTCTGCAGTAATGGCCTGCAGATTTTCCTGAACTGCAAATGGGACCACACAATGTGAAAGAGAAACCAATTCATTGACCATCATTCAAATTAAAAGTCCGGGATCCTGGATAAAGGCTTGTTCTAAACTCCAGAAATGCCTTTGTGTTTGAAACAGGGCCATAAGGACCACAAGACATAGGAGCAGAAATTGGGCCATTCGGCCCATCGAGTGTGCTCCACCATTCAATCATGGCTGATAATTTGATCAACCCCATTCTCCCGCCTTCTCCCCGTAACCTTTGACCCCCTTACCAATCAAGAACCTATCTTATCTCGGTCTTAAATACACTCAATGACCTGGCCTCCACAGCCTTCTGTGACAATGAATTCCTTAGATTCACCACTCCCTGGCTAAAGAAGTTTCTCCCGATCTCTGTTCTAAAACGTCTTCCCTTTACTCTGAGGCTGTGCCCTCAGGTCATAGTCTCTCCTAATAATGGAAACATCTTCCCCATGTCCACTCTATCTAGGTGAGGGGGAGTGGGTCCCATTTCCCTCTCAATCCTTCCAGCCCTGTCTGTGAGGATTGAGCTGAGCTGTGGAGGGAGAGGAATGTTCTATCCAGGCCTTTCAGTATTCGAAGGGATTTGAAGGGATTCTGCTGGGGTGAGGGAGGGTGTGGAATTTCCCGGTCTCTGTCACTCCAGCTTTCTCTCTCTCTCTCTCTCTCTCTCTCTCTCTCTCTTTCCAGACATTTCTTTCTCTACTTCATCTTGAAATAAACTGTTAAGTAATTCCCAATGTGATTTGTTGGTATTTGAATTGGGAGAGAGGTTAGGATGGAGGGGGATGGGGTGGGGGCTGAAGGGGAGTGGGTCCCATTTCCTCTCACTCCTTCCGGCCCTGTCTGTGAGGTTTGGGCTGAACTGTGGAGGGAGAGGAATGTTCTGTTAGACTGGGGCCTGTTCCTGTCTCTGAGCTTTACTGCAGCCCCTATGACTAGGCCGAATTCAAGGCCTAATTTCAGGCCCCTCAGTAGGGGCTGTGCATTGTCTGATCTCCCTGTGTTTTAGGTGATGAATGTGACGGTGAAACAAAATGTGCAGCAGCCACTTGAATTCATTTAATTTGAGGATGTGATTGTGCATTTCCTTGCTGTCTCTCTCTCTCTCTCTCTCTCTCTCCCATCTTTCTCTTTCAATTGTGAGTTATCAGGGAGGGAGGGAGAGAGAAAGGGAGGGAAACAGGGAGGGAAGAGATGAGGATCTGGGGGTTTCCAGCGAACAATCACTGCCCAGCTCCCAGCCTCTAGAGAAAAGGGCCTCACTCCCAGCCTCCCAGAAATTTTGATTTGTGAAAAGAAATGGTGTCACTGAAGGCTAATCTGTGCCATTTTGTTTCAGTATATTTCTCTGCCTTGCCTTTTTCATCAATTCTCAATCTAAAACACTTTGACCCAAATGTGAGCATGTTGCAGTGTGTGGGATCTTTCAGTGCGCAAATACCAAACAGGGTTTCCTAAATGACAAGCAGTGAGTACACTTTGAAAATTAATTCAGTGACTGGTGAAGCTGGTGGGAGGGCCTGAAGTGAAACTTGTTCACGTGAGGCTGTTTCCCCGAATAACGCTGCTGTTTTAGACACTGCGATGAATTGAGGCTTTAATGAAATGTGCGGGATACATTTTGAATTGAGTTTATTGATGTCCTGACTGTGGTATTCTCTCTCTCTCTCTCTCTCTTTGCCTCTCCATATTCTGGCATGTGAGAAACAGAGACTGAGGGAGAGAATGGGCAAAAGGATATATTGACAGAAATAGTGTTGGGGGTGGGAAGCTGATTCAGAAAAGGGGGAGACAGGATTTGGGGTTCCTACGATGAGGCCTTGGTGGGGATGTTTGTGGGATCCTTGCTGTGCACTGCAATTGTAAACATTTAGTTATTGACTTACCAATGTATCTAAGTTCCTGGAATTGAATTTCTAAATGTGACGCTGTGTAAAGGCTTGTACTTTTTATATTGTTTATTTATTGTTATGTTTACAGTGTTGAAGGTCAGATGATCAATTGGATGGGAGCAGAGTGAGGGGGAGGGGGGTTGAATTGCACTCACTCATTTCTCTGAAGCCTTCCAAAGTTTTGTAAAACAATCAGACCCCCACCACCGCCCAAGTTTTAAAGAGGGAGATAAGCATTTTCTGGGTCTCAGGGAAGGATACCTGGCTCACACCACCTTGAACATGGGATCTTGCTGTGCCTATCTGGCCTGCAGCCTGTCCTGCACTGCAGCCGTGGCTACACTCCATGAATTCAGTTTACTAATGGGCTGAGTGAGGATTGCTCCCATTTCCACCCCCACCCGTCACAGCCCCCATTTCTCTCAGTAAATCATTGATAAATATAAAACATGGCCAGAGGGAATCATTATTTAAAAAGGGAAGGCAGGAACTTTTCAGAGTGCAATTAAAAAAACTGCAACTTGGAACCGGGTCTAATTCACCAAGAACACAGGGCCTATGTCTGAGAGCAAGCGTTGTAAGGGTTAAAGGTAAAGGCCCGGCTGCCAATTTAATTCATCTCACTGATCTCTGATTGTAAAATTATCAGCCTTTTGTCTCTCTCTTGGTCTCTCCATTTTGCTCCCTTAATAAGGGAGATGGGAGAAGAGAGAGAGATTGAGAAAGGGGGGAGTGTGTGAGGGGTAACAGAGGGGTAGAGAGAGTAAAACAGATGAGGAGGTGGCGGTGAATATGCACAGGATCTGAGGGTCTCCGATGTGTAGACTCTGCCCAGCTCCCAGTCACATCCTTCTAGAAAGGCGAATTGCAAAAATTAATCCAGGGACAGTGAAGCAAGTGAGTAACTAACCATGAGTGTAATTTAATATTTAATTCATTCACTGGAAAGCACTCAGTTTTTCTGAGGATCTGAAGGGGGCTCTTCACTGTCTTAGTCTCTCTCCACCATGCTCCCCCTCTCTCTGTAAATATTTCCCCAATTTAAAAAGTGCTAAGCAAAGCTGACTGCCCCTGTGGGATCTTGCTCTGTACAAAATGCCTGCAGTGTTTCATTTTTTGCCACAATGAGTTAATGGATTAGAATGTGCTCATTGGACTAATTTCCCGTTCATCAGGAGCCTTTCACCAAGTCCAAACTGTGAGAGTGTTTAAAAGATTGTGCTATTCCTGAATAATGCTGGTGTTTTAGATAGGATGATGAATTGGAAGGTGGAGCAGCCAATTGAATTGAGTCTGTCTCTCTAGGATGTGTCCCTACATTACTATAGAGAGTGAGGGGGGAGAGTGAGGGAAACAGGAAAAGACAGTGAAACAGAGTCAGGGGGTTGTGGGTGAGGAAGAGACACAGAATCTGGGGGGTGTCTCCAGTGTGGAGTCAGTGACCAGCTCCCAGTCTCTGTAGAAAAGCCTCACTTACACCATCCTGGGGATGCCTGGTTTGTAAAAATCAATTCTGGGATGCAGATTTCAAAAAGTCTTACCCAGGCAGCAGCAGCTTGTTTCCAGTTTAAAGGATGGATTTTAGTACTTACTGGGGATGTGTCCACACTCAGAGCACACATGGTGCCCAGGGGGGAGAGAGGGGGGAAGAGGGAGGATTACTGCAGGCATGATGCTGGGGAAGGAACTTGTCTCCCTGTCCCCATCCAGATAGCATCACATTGTTGCCTGTGGGATCCCTCTGTGCAGAAATAGCCTGCAGCTTTTCCTGATCTGCAACAGGGACTACACGATGTTAAAGGGAAACCAGTTCATTGACCATCATTCAAATTAAAAGCCCCTGACCCTGGGTAAAGGCTTGTTCTAAACTCCAGAATCATCTTGTGAGAAACAGAGAGAGAGGGAGAGAGAGAGCAAGTTGGGAAAGAGGATATATTCAGGGAAATAATGGTGGTGGGGGGAGTGGTGGTTCAGAAAGGGGGGGAGACAGTATTTGGGGTTCCTAAGATGAGGCCTTGGTGGGGATGTTTGTGGGAACCTTGCTGTGCAGTGCAATTGTAAACATTTAGTTATTGACTTACCAATGTATCTAAGTTCCTGGAATTGAATTTCTAAATGCTACGCTGTGTAAACACTTGTATTTTGATATTGTTTATTTATTGTTAGGTTTACAATTTTGAAGGTCAGATGATGAATTGAATGGGAGCAGAGCAAGGGGGAGGGGGGTTGAATTGCACTCACTCATTTCTCTGAAGCCTTCCAAAGTTTTGTAAAACAATGAAACTCCCACCCCCGCCCAAGTTTTAAAGAGGGAGATAAGCATTTTCTGGGTTTGGGGGAAGGATACCTGGCTCACACCACCTTGTTCATGGGATCTTGCTGTGCCTATGTGGTCTGCTGCCTGTGCTGCACTGCAGCTGTGGTTACACTCACTGAATTCAGTTTACTGATGGGCTGAGTGAGGATTCCTCCCATTTCCACCCCCACCCACCACAGCCCCCATTTCTCTCAGTAAATCATTGATAAATATAAAACATGGACACAGTGAATCATTATTTAAAATGGGAAGGCTGGAACTTTTCAGAGCACAATTAAAAAAGACCGAACTTGGACACGGGACTAATTTACCAAGAACACTGAGCCTGTGTCAGAGAGCAAGTAATGTAAGGGTTAAAGGTAAAGGCCTGGCAGCCAATTTAATTCACTTTACTGATTTCTAACTGTAAAATTCTCAGCCTTTTCTCTCTTCCTCAGTCCCTCCATCTTTCTCCCTTAATAAGGGAGATTGGCGAAGATATCGAGAGATAGAGAGAAAAAGAGGGGAGTGAGTGAGGGGAAACAGAGGGGTAGAGATAGTGATACAGAGGAAGGGGTGGGGGTGAATGGTAACAGGATCTGAGGGTCTCCGATGTGTAGACTCTGCCCAGCTCCCAGTCATATCGTCCAGAAAGGCTGAATTGCAAAAATTAATGCAGGGACAGTGAAGCAAGTGAGTAACTAACAATGAGTGTATTTTAAAAATTAATTCATTCACTGGAAAGCACTCAGTTTTTCTGAGGTTCTGAAGGGGGCTCTTCACTGTCTCAGTCTCTCTCCACCAAACTCCCCCTCTCTCTGTAAATATTTCCCCAATTTAAAAAGTGCTAAGCAATGCTGACTGGCCCCTGTGGGATCTTGCTCTGCACAAAATGCCTGCAGTGTTTCATACTTTGCCAAAATGTGTTAATTTATTAAAATGTGCTCATTGGACTAATTTCCCATCCCTCAGGAACCCTTCACCAAGTCTAAACTGTGAGTGTGTATAAAAGATTGTGCTAATTTCTCAATAATGCTGGTATTTTAGGCAGGGAGATGAATTGGAAGGTTAAGCAACCACTTGAATTCGGTCTGTCTCTCTAGGATGTGTCCCTTCATTACAACTGAGAGAGGGGGAGAGAGTGAGGGAAACAGGAAAAGAAAAGTGAAACAGAGGCAGGGAGTTGGGTGTGAGGAAGAGACAAAGGATCTGGGGGTTTTGGGGGTGGTCTCCAGTGTGGAGTCAGTGCCCAGCTCCCACTGTCTGCAGAAAAGCCTCACTCACACCCTCCAGGGGACGCCTAGTTTATAAAAATCGAGGCTGGGACAGAGATTTCAAAAAGTCTCACACAGGAAGCAGCAGCTTCTTCCCAGTTTACAGGGGAGAGTTTAGGTCTTTCTGGGGGGGTGTCCAGCCTCAGGGTACACATGGTGCCCAGGGTGGGGAGTGGGGTAAGTGTGAGGATTACAGCAGGCATGTGGCTAGGAAAGGAATGTGTCTCCCTGTTCCCATCCGGGTAGCATCACATTGCTGCCTGTGGAATCCTCCTGTGCGGAAATGGCATGCAGCTTTTCCTGACTTGCAACAGGTGCCACACAATGTTATAGAGGAAACAGTTCATTGCCTGTCATTAAAATTAAAAGCCCCTGACCCTGGGTAAAGGCTTGTTCTAATCTCCAGAAATGCCTTTGTGTTTGAGACAGGGCGATGAGAGTTTGAGGGATTCTGGGGGGGCTCGGGTGGAATTTCCCTGTCTCTGTCTCTCCAACTTTCTCTCTCTCTCTCTCTCTCTCTTTCCAGACATTTCTTTCTCTGCTTCATCTTGTAACAAACTGATAGGAGAGTCTGAATTGATTTGTCAATATTTGAATTAAGGGAGGAGGGAGAATGGACAGGGTTGGGCTGGAGGTTGATGGGGATTCGGTCACATTTCCCTCTCACTCCTTCCAGCCCTGTCTGTGACGTTTGGGCTGAGCTGTGGAGGGAGAGGAATTTTCTCTTAGACTGGGGCCTGTTCCTGTCCCTGAGCTTTACTGCAGCCCCTATGACAAGGCCCAAGTCAAGGCCAAATTTCAGACCCCTCGGTAGGGGCTGTGCATTGTCTGAACTCTCCAATAATGCCTGTGTTTTAGACCATGAATGTGACGGTGAAACAAAATGTGCAGCAGCCACTTGATTTCATTTAATTTGCGGTTGTGATTGTGCATTTTCTTGCTGTCTCTCTCTCTCTCTCTCTCCCATCTTTCTCTTTCGATTGTGAGTTATCAGGGAGGGAGGGAGGGAGAGAGAAAGGGGAGAGGAAGGGAAACAGGGAGGGAAGAGATGAGGATCTGGGGGTCTCTGGTGTGCAACCACTTTCCAGCTCCCAGCCTCTGGAGAAATGACCCTCACTGGCAGCCTCCCAGAAGGTTGGATTTGTGAATAGAAACTGTGTCAATGAGGGCCAATCTGTGCCATTTTGTTTCAAGATGATTCCCTGACTTGCCTTTTCCATCAATTCTCAACCCTAAAATACTTTGACCTGACTGTGAACAGGTTGCAGTGTGTGGGATCTTTCTGTGCGCAAATACCAAACAGGGTTTCCTAAGTGACCAGCACTGAGCACACTTTGAAAATTAATTCAGCGACTGGTGAAGCAGGTGGGAGGGCCTGAAGAGAAACTTGTTCACGTGAGGCTGTTTCCCTGAATAACGCTTTTGTTTTAGACACTGCGATGAATTGAGGCTTTAATGAAATGTGTGGGAACCATTTTGAATTGAGTTTATTGAGGTCCTGACTGTGGTTTTCTCTCTCTCTCTGCCTCTCGATATTCTGGCATGTGAGAAACAGAGATGGAGGGAGGGAGAAAGGTGGGAAAGAGGAGAGATTGAGGGAACTGTTGAGTGGTGAGGTAATAGATGGTGGGAGGGTCCAGTTGTGAAGGAGAGAGAGAGAGAGATACAGAATCTGGGGTTTCTGCTGTCCATGTCTCTCGGGGGGCTGTTTGTGGGATCCTGCTATGCACAACAATTGTAAACATTGACTTCTTGACTTTCCATTGTCTCTGTGGTCCTCGAATTGAATTTCTAAATGTGACACTGCGTAAAGGACTGTAATTTTTATATTGCTTATTTATTGTTATATTTCCTGTGTTGAAGGCCAGGTGATGAATTGGACTGGGGGAGAGGGTGTTGAATTCCGCTCACTGAATTCTCTGAAGTTTTGATATATTTTGCAAAACAATCACTTCCCAACCAACACCCCCCTGCCCAGTTTTAAAGAGGGAGATTCGCCTTTTCTGAGGTTTGGGGGGGGGAGGGGGGAGGCGAGGGACACCTGGCTAACATCACCTTGCTTGTGGGATCTTGCTGTGCCTATCTGACCTGCAGCCTGTCCTGCACTGCATCGTGGCTGCCCTCCCCGAATTCAGTTTACTGATGGGCTGATTGAGGATTGCTCCCAATTCCCTCCCGTTTCTCTCAGTAAATCATCGATAAATATAAAACATGGCCACAGTGCATCATTGTTTAAAATGGTCAGACAGAAACTTTTCAGAGTGCATTTGAATCCAGATTGACTCTGAGGTACAGAGAAGGAACAGAGATAACAACAGATTATCGAACGGGAGAGAGAGGGAAAAATGAACAGAGATAGAGAGGGGACTAGATATGTACAGGGAGAGGGGGAGAGAGACAGAGAGAGTGAGGGAGAGAGGTGACAGTGTTAGAAGTGGAAAGTGCAATGTGAATATTTTGTGCCCAATCAGCAGCAGTCCTGGAGTGAGCAGGTAGAGGGGGTGGGGGCAGTGAATGGGAGAGGGATGGAAGGGGAATGATCAGTGTTTGTGTGGTTTTCACAATGAGGCAGTAAAACAGCTGGAGCTGGCAGGTTAAACACAGAGGGAGAGACGCAGCCTCTGGGAGTTGGGGGACGGGGGTCGGGCACTGGCGTGGTCTCCAGTGTTTAGTCACAGCCCAGCCTCCGAAAGTAAAGGACCCTCCTTTGCATGAAATTGTGGTTATGAGTGAGTGAGTAAAATTTTGGGATCATGCTGTGTCATTTATGTTTCAAAATTCTTTGCTTTATTTTTAATCAATTTCCATTTCTCTCCCCCACCCCCAAGGAGAATTGATTTGGAAGCTGCAGCATTGACGATGCAGAGAGAGGATCAATTCTCCGGGAGGAATCCTCGGACAAGAGCTATAACCGGAGAGAAAACTAATAATAAATGTATCCATGTCTCTGTCACTCATTCTTATACCCAGAGACAGCACTTGTGGAATTTTCACACTGACGATTGGGGTCAGTGGGGGCTGGGGGGTGGGGAATGGGGGTGTTACTCAGGGGGATCCAGGTTGAGACACGGTGCTGCAGAGAGTCCCATTGAGTTCAATCCCTCCACCTCTTCCTGTGACTCTTATCTCAGATCCTCCCTCCATGTTCCTCACTGATTCCCCACATCTTTCTTTCCATCCCCATCTCTCCATGTCCTTTGTATCTCAGCCTCTGAATTGTGACAAGTTTTCCATTTTATCTCTTCCTACAACTCTCTCTGTATCTTTTTCTCTGAAACTTTGTCACTCTGTTCTTTATAATCTCCCACCCCCACCCCACCCCAACCCCACCCCATCTCAGCTCCTCTATTTCTTTCTACTTTCATTTTGTCTCTTAGCCTCTCAGAATATTTTTGTTTCTGCACGTCTCTCTCCCTTTCTCTCTCTCTCTCTGGATTATTCTACATTCAGGGTCTCTGTCTTTCTGCCTTTGGGAGAGTTGGACTCATTGCCATGGTGTTGTATGGGTGGGAATGATCCGGATGCTCCTGTTTTCAATCTCTCCCAAATGTTATTCCCATTAAGTTGTGGAAACAGGGGGAGGGATGTGTAAAGGGAGCAGCCATTGCCAAGCACCCAGTTTGCAACATGACACCGGGTCTAATTCCATCCCAGTGCCATCTCTCACTCTCTATATCTCTGCTCCCTCATGGGGGGGAGCGGGGTGGTGGAGGGCCGGTGGGGGGGGTGGGGTGTGTGCATGTGGTGGGGTCGGGGTAGAGAGGCCTTTGAAATTCAGGGGATTGCTAGGGGGAAGGGCAATTAGACAGAGAGAGGGGGAATTCATTACATGGCGGGATGGGGGTTGGGTGGGGGTGGGGTGTGCAGAAATTGGAGGGAGGGAGGAAGTTAGACAGAGAGGGGAATTACATACATACCGGGGGAAGGGGGTCGGGGGAGCGGGGGGGGGGTGGGGGGGTGGGATTGAGAGCGGCGGGGTGGAATTAGACACAGAGAGGGAATTATGGAGGGAAAAGTATAGAGAGATGGGGGAATTACAGAGAAAGGGAGGAATTAGACAGAGGGGCAATTAGAGTGATATGGAGGAATTAGCGAGATAGGGGAATTAGATAGAGAGTGGAAATTACAGAGAAAGTTGGAATTACAGAGAGGGGAGAGTAGAGAAGGAAAGGATTAGAGAAAGAGGGGAATTGGACAGAAGGGGAAAGTTAGAGAGGTAATTAGGGAGAAGGGGTAAATTAGACATGGGGGCAATTAGGGAGAGAGTGGAAATTAGACATGGGGAGAAATTAGAGAGACAGGTAATTAGAGACAGAGGGGGGCTTAGAGAGGGAGAGTTACAGAGTGAGAGAGAGAGGGTGCGTAGAGAGACAGACGGGGGCCTTAGAGAGAGAGGGGGGACTTACAGGGAGAAGGGGGACTTAGAGAAAGAGAGAGGATGACTTAGAGAGAGAAGGTGTAATTGGAGAGAGGGAAAATTAGAGAGAGATAATTAGAGAGAGAGAGAAAGAGGGGAAAATTTGAAAGAGCGAGGGAGGAATTGGATGGGGGTGGCGGGGTGGGTGTGAAATCAGACAGAGTAGAGTGGGAGAATTAGACAGAGAGTAATTATAGAGAAAGGATGAATTGACAGAGAGGAGGCAGTTAGAGAGAGGGACGGTGTAATAGACTGAGAGAGGGGAAAATTAGAGGGGACAAGTTAGAGAGGGGATTAGAGAGATGGAGGTGGGAGTCAGACAGAGGGACAATTAGACAGAGAGGAGAGGGGGAAGAGACAGTGGTGGGGAGGGGGGAAGAGACAGTGGGGGTGGGGAAGAGACAGTGGCGGGGGCGGAAGAGACAATGGGGGGGGAAGAGACAGTGGGGGGGGGTGGGGGAAGAGTCAGTGACGGGGGGGAAATCGACAGAAAGAAGAGGGGGAAGAGACAGAGATGGGAGATGGACTTGGGAGGAGTTAGACAGGGAGAGATGGATTGAGACAGAGACGGGGAATTAGATTGAGTGTGGGGTGTAAGATAGAGGAGGTCATTATGGAGAGGGGGAATCAGAGTGGGAGGAATTAGAAGTGGGATTATAGAGAGGGTTGGGAGTCAGGCAGAGAGAAAGGGGGTAAAAAGACAGAGAGAGTTGGGGAATGAGGCAAAAGGGCAGACACAGACTGAGAGGGAGGGGGGGGGATTTCAATAATTTCATTGTCTGCCTCAAGTTCTCAATGACACGGGTCATATCAGATGAAGTGACTAACTGGTCGTTTCTGTTTTTTGAAGGAATGCGGTGCCCCCCCGGAGACCTAATCATTGAGAATTTTACATGTGAGTTTAAATTGAAATTCCCACGGCCAGAATTGTCCTTTGTGTTCAGAGATTTGTCAGCGCTTCATGAATAATAACTAACAGGAAATTATCAGGAGGTTGTAGAAATCTTTCAAAATGAAAGCTTAAAAGTTGTAGAGCATCAAATGGATCAGAGATTGCATTTATACAAATTGCTCAATGAAGTGATGAAAGTTACTTCACCTTTCAAACTCCAAGCAGGTGATTTCTAAAGGGGTAGAATTGAAAAGTAAAAAGGTTAAGCGGAATGTGCGTCAAACCTTGGTTCCACCAATTAGTGCCGAGAACACTGCTGGTCAGCGTAGAATAAAAACCCATGTACAGAGACACTTGAGTGAGATTAAAATATTTACAAGGATTATCGAAGAAGGTCTAACTTTCAGCAGGGGTTTAGCATTACTGGGTGTTGTTCCTTATGGCAATGGGAGACTGAGGAATTTTCTAATAGAGCTCTTTGAAACATAGAAGAATGTTTCTGGTTGTGGAGAGAGCAAAACGGAGGTCATGAATATGCCATCCATCTAGTAAACCAATAGTGTATTCAGAAGTTCTAATTTGAAAGACAAAAGAAGACTTGTATTTATATAACAATTTACGCCATCAGTGGATGCCTTCAAAGTGTTTTCCAAGTGTTAAGGACGTGATTTTCCCGACAGGGATCTCATTAGAATCATCAAACTTCATTTACTGGCTACAGCAGCAGTTACAAGCGTTCATCAAGCTCCACAACCAGAAGAAAACTCCCACTCTAAGGTCCCCTGCACTTACAGTTGACTCGTTCACACTGTCACGCGATGGTATTCAACACTGTGAATCTTAAAGCTACAGCCAACATATTCCTTAAAGCTACAATTGCTACAGCAATCAACTAACTGATGTTTGAAGTTTTCTACTGTGTCATAACTGGACGTCATTATGCGCAGATAAAACTCCCACAAACAGCAATATGAAAATGATCAGATATTTTGTTTTGGTGATGTTGATTTTTGGATAAAAATCGCCACGGATGCCAGGAATAATTCCTCGATCCTTTTGTGAAACACCTTAGAAACTGCTCTTAAAATATGAACAAAGCCGAAGAAACATGTAAGTTGCAATTGGGGCTGTGTTGGTGAGGGACTATGCGGGTGAGGGGCTGTGCGGATGAGGGCCTGTGCTGGTGAGGGGGTTTGCGGGTGAGGAGCTGTGTAGCTGAGGGTCTGTGCGAGTGAGGGGGTTTGTGGAGGAGTCAGTGTTCAGGTGAGGGACTGTGTGGGTGAGGGGCTCTGTAGGTGAGGTGATGTGCAGGTGAGGCACTGTGTGGGCAAGGGGCTGTGTGGGTGAGGGGCTGTGCGGATGAGGGATGTGCGGATGAAGGGCTGTGTGGGTGAGGGGCTGTGCGGGTGAGGGGCTGTGTGGGTGAGGGGCTGTGCGGATGAGGGATGTGCGGATGAAGGGCTGTGTGGTTGAGGGGCTGTGCGGGTGAAGGGCTGTGCGGGTGAGGAGTTGAGGGGGTGAGGGGCTGTGCGGGTGAGGGACTGTGCGGGTGAGGGGCTGTGCGGATGAGGGCCTGTGCTGGTGAGGGGGTTTGCGGGTGAGGAGCTGTGTAGCTGAGGGTCTGTGCGAGTGAGGGGGTTTGCGGAGGAGTCAGTGTTCAGGTGAGGGACTGTGTGGGTGAGGGGCTGTGTAGGTGAGGTGCTGTGCAGGTGAGGCACTGTGTGGGCAAGGGGCTGTGTGGGTGAGGGGCTGTGCGGATGAGGGATGTGCGGATGAAGGGCTGTGTGGGTGAGGGGCTGTGTGGGTGAGGTGCTGTGCTGGTGAAGGGCTGTGCGGGTGAGGGGCTGTGGGGGTGAGGGGCTGTGGGGGTGAGGGGCTGTGGGGGTGAGGGACTGTGGGGGTGAGGGGCTGTTGGCGTTAAGCATTGTGGGGGTGAGGGACTGTGGGGGTGAGGGTCTGTGGGGGTGAGGGACTGTGGGGGTGAGGGGCTGTGGGAGTGAGGGACTGTGGGGGTGAGGGGCTGTGGGGGTGAGGGACTGGGGGGGGTGAGAGACTGTTTGAGTGAGGGGCTGTGGGGGTGAGTGTCTGTGCAGGTGAGGGGCTGTGGGTGTGAGGGACTGTGTGTGAGGGACTGTGCAGGTGAGTGACTGTGGGGTGAGGGGCTGTGCGGGTGAGGGGCTGTGCAGGTGAGTGTGTGGGGGTGAGGGGCTGTGGGGGTGAGGGTCTGTGGGGGTGAGGGTCTGTGGGGGTGAGAGTCTGTGGGGGTGAGGAGGCTGTGGGGGTGTGGAGGCTGTGCGGGTGAGGAGGCTGTGCGGGTGAGGAGGCTGTGGGGGTGTGGAGGCTGTGGGGGTGTGAGGCAGCGGGAGTGAAGAGGTTGTGGGTGTGAGGGTCTGTGCGGTTGAGGGGCTGTGGAGGTGAGGGGCTGTCGGGGTGAGTGTGTGTGGGTGTGGGGGTGAGTGTCTGTGTGGGTGAGGGTCTGTGAGGGTGAGGGTCTGTGTGGGTGAGGGGCTGTGCGTGTGAGGGGCTGTGTGGGTGAGGGGCTCTGTGGGTGAGGGGCTGTGTGGGTGAGGTGCTGTGCGGGTGAGGGGCTGTGCGGGTGAGGGGCTCTGTGGGTGAGGGGCTGTGCGGGTGAGGGGCTGTGCGGGTGAGGGTCTGTGTGGGTCAGGGTCTGTGCGGGTGAGGGGCTCTGAGGGTGAGGGTCTGTGTATGTGAGGCACTTTGTGGTTGAGGGGCTGTGTCGGTGAGGGGCTGTGTGGGTGAGGGGCTGTGCAGGTGAGGGTCTGTGGGGGTCAGGAGGCTGTGGTGGTGTGGGTTTGTAGGGAAGAGGGTCTGTGCGGGTGAGGATCTGTGGGGTTGAGGCTGTGGGTGTGTGGGTCTATTGAGGGGTGGTGGCTTTGGGGGTGAGGGTCTGTGTGGGTGAGGGTCTGTGCAGGTGAGGAGGTTGTGAGGTTGAGGGTCTGTGCGGGTGAGGTGCTGTGGGAGTGAGGGTCTGTATGGGTGAGGGGCTGTGGGGTTGAGGGTCTGTGGGGGTGAGGTGCTGAGGAGGTGAGAGGCTGTGTGGGTGAAGGGCTGTGGGTGTGAGGGTCTGTGCGGGTGAGTGGCTGTGGGGGTGAGGGGCTGTGCAGGTGAGGGGCTGTGCGGGTGAGGGGCTGTGTGGGTGAGGGTCTGTGTGGGTGAGGGGCTGTGGGGGTGAGGGTCTGTGCGGGTGAGTGGCTGTGGGGTTGAGGGTCTGTGGGGGTGAGGGTCTGTGTGGGTTATGGGCTGTGTGGTTGAGTGTCTGTACGGGTGAGTGGTTGTGTGGGTGAGGGTCTTTGCCGGTGAGGGTCTTTGTGGGTGAAGGGCTGTGTGGGTGAGGGGCTGTGTGGGTGAGGGGCTGTGTGGGTGAGAGGCTGTGTGGGTGAGTGGCTGTGCAGGTGAGGGGCTGTGTGGGTGAGGCATTGTGTGTGTGAGGGTCTGTGGGGGTGAGGGGCTGTGCGGGTGAGGCGCTGTGTGGGTGAGGCATTGTGTGTGTGAGGGTCTGTGGGGGTGAGGGGCTGTGGGGGTAAGGGGTAGTGGGGGTGAGGGGCTGTGGCTGTGAGGGCCAGTGTGGGTGAGGGGCTTGGGGGTGAGGGACTGTGCAGGTGAGGGGCTGTGGGGTTGAGGGGCTGTTGGGTTGAGGGGCTGTGCAGGTGAGGGGCTGTGGGGGTGAGGTGCTGTGGGGGTGAGGGGCTGTGGGGGTGAGGGGCTGTGGGGATGAGGGGCTGTGGGGGTGAGGAGGCTGTGGGGGTGAGGGTCTGTGGGGGGTGTGGAGGCTGTGGGGTTGAGCGTCTGTGGGGGTGTGGAGTCTGTGGGGGTGAGGGTCTGTGAGGGTCTGTGGGGGTCAGGAGGCTGTGGTGGTGTGGGTTTGTAGGGAAGAGGGTCTGTGCAGGTGAGGATCTGTGGGGTTGAGGCTGTGGGTGTGTGGGTCTATTGAGGGGTGGTGGCTTTGGGGGTGAGGGTCTGTGTGGGTGAAGGTCTGTGCAGGTGAGGAGGTTGTGAGGTTGAGGGTCTGTGCTGGTGAGGTGCTGTGGGAGTGAGGGTCTGTATGGGTGAGGGGCTGTGGGGTTGAGGGTCTGTGGGGGTGAGGTGCTGAGGAGGTGAGAGGCTGTGTGGGTGAAGGGCTGTGGGTGTGAGGGTCTGTGCGGGTGAGTGGCTGTGGGGGTGAGGGGCTGTGCGGGTGAGGGGCTGTGCTTGTGAGGGGCTGTGTGGGTGACGGACTGTGTGGGTGAGGGGCTGTGGGGGTGAGGGTCTGTGCGGGTGAGTGGTTGTGTGGGTGAGGGTCTTTGCCGGTGAGGGTCTTTGTGGGTGCAGGGCTGTGTGGGTGAGGGGCTGTGTGGGTGAGGGGCTGTGTGGGTGAGAGGCTGTGTGGGTGAGTGGCTGTGCAGGTGAGGGGCTGTGTGGGTGAGGCATTGTGTGTGTGAGGGTCTGTGGGGGTGAGGGGCTGTGCGGGTGAGGGGCTGCGTGGGTGAGGCATTGTGTGTGTGAGGGTCTGTGGGGGTGTGGGGCTGTGGGGGTAAGGGGTAGTGGGGGTGAGGGGCTGTGGCTGTGAGGGCCAGTGCGGGTGAGGGGCTTGGGGGTGAGGGACTGTGCAGGTGAGGGGCTGTGGGGTTGAGGGGCTGTTGGGTTGAGGGGCTGTGCAGGTGAGGGGCTGTGGGGGTGAGGTGCTGTGGGGGTGAGGGGCTGTGGGGGTGAGGGGCTGTGGGGGTGAGGTTCTGTGTGGGTGAGGGTCGGTGCGGGAGAGGGGCTGTGTTGTTGAGGGTCTGTGCGGGTGAGTGGCTGTGGGGTTGAGGGTCTGTGGGGGTGAGGTACTGTGGAGGTGAGGGTCTTTGCGGGTGAGGGTCTGTGCGGGTGAGGGGAGGTGCGGGTGAGGGGCTCTGTGTGTGAGGGGCTCTGTGGGTGAGGGGCTATCGGGGTGAGGGGCTGTGGGGGTGAGGGATTGTGCAGGAGAGGGGCTGTGGGGGTGAGGGTCTGTGCGGGTGAGGGGCTGTGGGTGTGAGAGTCTGTGCGAGTGAGGGGCTCTGTGGGTGAGGGGCTCTGTGGGTGAGGGGCTGTGGGGGTGAGGGGCTGTGGGGGTGAGGGGCTGTGCGGGTGAGGGGCTGTGGGGTTGAGAGTCTTTGCGGGTGAGGGACTGTGGGGGTGAGGGGCTGTGGGGTTGAGAGTCTGTGTGGTTGAGGGACTGTGCGGGTGAGGGTCTGTGCGGGTGAATGACTGTGGGGGTGAGGGTCTGTGCGGGTGAGTGGCTGTGGGGGTGAGGGGCTGTGGGGGTGAGTGACTGTGGGGGTGAGGGTCTGTGTGGGTGAGGGTCTGTGCGGGTGAGGGACTGTGGGGGTGAGGGTCTGTGCGGGTGAGTGGCTGTGGCAGTGAGGGTCTGTGGGGGTGAGGGTCTGTTTGGGTGAGGGGCTGTGGGGGTGAGGGTCTGTGCGGGTGAGGGACTGTGCGAGTGAGCGGCTCTGTGGGTGAGGGGCTGTGGGGGTGAGGGGCTGTGGGGGTGAGGCGTTGTGGGGGTGAGGGGCTGTGGGGGTGAGGGATTGTGCATGTGAGGGGCAGTGCGGATGAGGGGCTGTGGGTGTGAGGGGCTGTGGGGGTGAGGGAATGTGGGGTTGAGGGGCTGTGAGTGTGACGGTCTGTGGGGGTGAGGGGCTGTGGGGTTGAGGGGCTGTGGGTGTGAGAGGCTGTGCGGGTGAGGGGTTGTGTATGTGAGGCACTTTGTGGGTGAGGGGCTGTGCGGGTGAGGAGGCTGTGGGGGGTGAGCATCTGTGGGGGTGTGGAGTCTGTGGGGGTGAGGAGGTTGTGTGGGTGACGGACTGTGCGGGTGAGGGGCTGTGCGGGTGAGGGGCTGTGTGGGTGAGGGGCTGTGCGGGTGAGGGACTTTGTGGGTGAGGGGCTGTGTGGGTGATGGACTGTGCGGGTGAGGGGCTGTGTGGGTGAGGGGCTGTGTGGGTGAGGGGCTGTGCAGGTGACGGACTGTGTGGGTGAGGGGCTGTGTATGTGAGGCACTTTGTGGGTGAGGGGCTGTGGGGGTGAGGCTTTGTCTGGGTGAGGGGCAGTGGGGGTGAGGCACTGTGGGGTGAGGGGCTGTGTGGGTGAGGGGTTGTGCGGGTGAGGTGCTGTGGGTGTGATGGGCTGTGGGGGTGAGGGGCTGTGGGGGTGAGGGGCTGTTGGTGGTGAGGGGTTGTGCGGGTGAGGTGCGGTGGGTGTGAGGGGCTGTGTGGTTGAGGGGCTGTGCGGGTGAGGGGCTGTGCAGTTGAGGGACTGTGGGGGTGAGGTGCTGTGTGTGTGAGGGGCTGTGTGTGTGAGGGGCTGTGGGGGTGAGGGGCTGTGAGTGTGAGGGTCTTTTCGGGTGAGGTGCTGTCGCGGTGAGGGTGTGTAGGGGTGAGAGTCTGTGGGTGTGAGGTGCTGTAGGGGTGAGAGTCTGTGGGGGCAAGGGTCTGTGGGGGTGAGGGGCTGTGCGGGTGAGGGTCTGTGCGGGTGACAGTCTGTGGGGGTGAGGGGCTGTGGGGGTGAGGGGCTGTGGGGTTGAGGGGCTGTGGGTGTGAGGGGCTGTGCGGGTGAGGGGTTGTGTATGTGAGGCACTTTGTGGGTGAGGGGCTGTGCGGGTGAGGAGGCTGTGGGGGGTGAGCATCTGTGGGGGTGTGGAATCTGTTGGGGTGAGGAGGTTGTGTGGGTGAGGGGCTGTGCGGGTGACGGACTGTGCGGGTGAGGGGCTGTGCGGGTGAGGGGCTGTGCGGGTGAGGGGCTGTGTGTGTGACGGACTGTGTGGGTGAGGGGCTGTGTGGTTGAGGGGCTGTGTGGGTGAGGGACTGTGTATGTGAGGCACTTTGTGGGTGAGGGGCTGTGGGGGTGAGGCTTTGTCTGGGTGAGGGGCTGTGGGGGTGAGAGGCTGTGGGGATGAGGCACTGTGGGGTGAGGGGCTGTGGGGGTGAGGGTCTGTGGGGCTGAGGGACTGTGCAGGTGAGGGGCTGTGTGGTTGAGGGGCTGTGCGGGTGAGGGGCTGTGCAGTTGAGGGACTTTGGGGGTGAGGGGCTGTGTGTGTGAGGCGCTGTTGGGGTGAGGGGCTGTGCAGTTGAGGGACTGTACGGGTGAGGGGCTGTGCGGGTGAGGGTCTGTATGGGTGAGGTGCTGTGGGGGTGAGGGGCTGTGGGGGTGAGGCGCTGTTGGGGTGAGTGGCTGTGGGGGTGAGGGTCTGTGCGGTTGAGGGACTGTGGGGGTGAGGGGCTGTGGGGGTGAGGAGCTGTGGGGGTGAGGGGCTGTGTGGGTGTGGAGGCTGTGGGGGTGAGGGCTGTGGGGGTGGGGGTCTTTGGGAGTGAGGGTCTGTGGGGGTGAGGGGCTGTAGGGGTGAGGGCCTGTGGGGGTGAGGGGCTGTGTGGGTGTGGAGGCTGTGGGGGTGAGGGTCTGTGGGGGTGAGGGGCTGTGGGGGTGAGGGTCTGTGTGGGTGAGGGGCTTTGGGTGTGAGGGGCTGTGGGGGTTAGGGGCTGTGTGGGTGAGGGTCTGTGGGGGTGAGGGGCTGTGGGTGTGAGGGGCTGTGGGGGTTAGGGGCTGTGGGGGTGAGGGGCTGTGCGGGTGTGGAGGCTGTGGGGGTGAGGGTCTGTGGGGGTGAGGGGCTGTGGGGGTAAAGCCTTGTGCGGGGGGACGGCAACTGCATGCGGGGTGGTCTGTATCCAGGGAAGTGGGCTTTTCGGGTGCGGCATTCTGCGGCTCGGGTGCTGTGCTTGTGGGGTGGCCTGCGGGTGTTGGGGGTCTCTTGCAGTTGGGGTGGGGGTGGAGGTGGTAGCTGGTTGTGTGTGGGTGAGGGGCGATTTTAATACCCCCGTATTCTCTGTTTTATTTTGCTCATTTAGACTCCTGGAAACATGTGAGCAATATTTTTTCCCGCATTCACCCGCTGAGTCCTTTTTTTGCTTTTTCATATCATAATCCTCATGACAGTTCATAATTTTTTATTCCATCAAATACATTTTCGATCACGTTTTGAGCGTGTTTAAAATTGCCACCGAAATGCGTGTGGGGAAGAGAATCCAACAGATCAATGTTTGTCTCAGTGGATTGAACAGACGATCCTCAATAGGACACGGATCTAAACCTCACACAAAGTCTCTAACAGAATTGTCAACGAGAGTCTCCCTTTCAAAAGCTGGCGTCGACTCTGGTGAAACAGGTGAATCCTTCCCAGCGCACAATAAACACACAGAGTCTCAATGATACCTCCATTATGTTTGGAAATGTTAAAGCCCAAAACAACTTCACCTCTGCCCCTCCCCACCCACACCCGCCCAGTAAATGTTTTATCAAGGCCTCAACTATAATCCCCACAAATTCACACCCCCCAAAAAAATTAAAGCCCCAAATATATTCTCCACGCATTCAGCCCACCCCACTCCCCAGAAAACACTTTATTAAGGCTTCAAATATAATCCCCACACTTTCACCTCCCCCACCCCCGCCTCAATAAATGAATAAACTGATAATGAGGGAGATGTAAAGGGCAAGTTTAACTCTCTACAGGTTGGGGAAGCTTTCCTGGGATGAAAGTGATCCAATGCCACCATCTGCTGGCGGCTCACGGCTACTGCAGGCGCTGCTCTTTGCCAGTCTCAGAGAGGTTCAGTCACTGGGTGGCTGGGCCTGGACACAGGCTGATGGGGTGTAAACGCTGCAAAGGGGATTGAAATTTGCAGCGGCCATTCGGCTGGTGCATCTGAGTCTTTATCCCAGTAAAAACATTGGAAACACCCACATTTACTGGGGTGGAATTTAACACTTGCAATGGGGAGATGCCGGGGATCGAACATAGGACCGCATACATGTGACGGAAGCGTACAACCACTCAGCTGTATTCCCTTTAACCACAATTAGCTAAGTGAACAAGGTGGTAAGGAGGCATTTTCACCTTTGAGGCCGCTCTATCGTTAAATTTCCCATTCCCATTACTTCATCCACCTGCCCATATCCCATTTTGTAACTTTGTCACATTCACGCCATGTACAATCCTGATGTGCTCCCTCTTCACACAGTGACACGGGCAGTATCCCAGTTGGATAGATTGAAACATGAAGATTCAGCACTGATGGACAACGATTTGCGAGCAGACAGCACGTTTATGGTAAATTGGAGAAGAAATGGAGATTGGAGATGTGGGTAGCGGTTAGGAGGAGCGGAGTTTTGGCGAGATTTTATATTTAAGAAGTGGATTGATGGAAACAGTTTTGATGGAGAGGGTCGTGTTAGGAAATTGAGGCAGTTTAAGTAAGTTTGTCGGTGTTAGGAATGAATTTCTGCTTTAATGGTTATTTTTGATTTTCATTCATGTACCTGCGTGTAAAGAAGAGGTCAAGTTGAGTTTTGGTTTCACTTTCAAAGGTACTTGCATTCGAGGTTTTTGGGACTGTTGTAGCTCAGATAAACATACAAGAGGGGAAGAATTGGGGTGTTTAACTCGGTTGGGGGTTTTCATTTATGGTTGCAGCTGTGATGATGTACAAATGATCCATTAACTACAAGGCGTAATAGACATAACGTGAGCACAGCATTGAGATTAGGTCTAACATGTTTTGCTCCAGACTTTGTTCTGATGCCCCGTTCATCCTGCCAGGGGCTCAGGTCTCCTTTGTCCTTGGCCGAGAGGAAGTTCCTCTGAGTTGCAGCTACAGATTTCCGCCTCAGGCAATCCCTGACAGTGCTCAGCTCAGCCTGAAATAATACAACCTTCTTTGCATAACGGTATTCAACCCTCTTCTTTCTTGTGTGCACATTTTTTCACCAACAATCCAACTTGCCTTATCCCTCCTGTGAACGAAATTCTTTAACGACCGGGATGGGTGGGGTCCCCGAATTATCAAGCCCCATTACTCCTGGGGGCACACCATTGTTTTCTTTAATGCTTAACTTTACCCCAAATTGGTAATTGAGTTTCAATATCATTATTATCCCGAAGAAAAGAGACTATGACAAGGCTCCTTTCAAAAACACAGAATGATTATTTAACCTTAAAACAAAACTTATTTTAACAACTCGCAATTTCGAACTAACAAACAATTGCAATCAGGAAGTATAGGTATAGACCTCTTCCTAAAGAATTCCCCCAAACAGGCACACCCACACGTGAGTGAGCGTGAGCACACACACACAGGCACAAACACATATACAAGCACACATGCACACAGCACACACACAGAGAGACATGCACACAGGAAAAAAACACACACACAAACATACAGACAGGCACACAGAAACACACACACCCACACACACACAGGCAGACACCTAGAGACACACAAAAACAAACAGGCATACGATGCACACACACACAAACCAAGGTGCACATACTCGCACACAGGCACAGACACAATCACAGACAGGCACACGGGCACAAACAGACAGACACACACACACACACACACATACACACAGGCAGGCACACATACCAAGGTGCACAAACATGCACACAGGCACACACACACATACACAGCCACCAAAGAAGTACATGCACACACACTCACATAGAGCCATGCAGGCACAGGCACACACAGACACCCATACGCACAGACACAGATATACACACACGGACACCCACACATATTGACACACGCAGTCGCAAACACATAGGCACCCACAAGCGCAGACACACGCATACACACACACACAGGCATACACAGAGACACGCACACACTGGAAATATGTTGACAGAAGAGATGGAAATATTTGGCATTAAGGAACGGGAATTTAAGCGTTTTTTGTAACAATAAACACAAAGACGTGAAAGATCTGTCTTATATAACATCTTAAATGAAAGATTTCACACTGCAGACTTTTCCTTCCAACTGACCCCTGGATATATTCCATCAGTATCAAGCACTGTGAAAACAGAAAATAAACGCTTATGAACAAAGCTGCTGAAGTGTATCATGTGCTGTCACTGATACACTCCTGCCATAATAGACTACATAGGGCAGATTGGGCAGAGCCGTAATTGGAAAAGAAGTAGTATTAATGGTCGATTCAGAATCCAATAGTGACCTGTGTGCACACAATAAGATCAAAACCCGCATCTGGGGAAAAGGGGGACACTTAAAACAATAAGTGGAGGGAAAAGGGAAATAAACGTTTGGAATCCGCCTGATTCTTTTCGGTTTCTGATTCAGTCAGTGGTCTGGGGCAGGCGTGACTGAGACAGGCGAGGGAACCCAGAGGGCAGCAGTGCAGGGGTGTGAACCTGTGCAATTGTCCAATCGGCTTGAGGCTCTGTTTGGATGAGAGCAGGGAGTTACCGGGTGGGTGAGCAGACTGGCCATTGCACAGTGATACAGGAAGCCATTCAATTGGGGGGAGCAAACAGAAATGTGGTGGTAGTTAGTGACAGTACAGAGAGGGGGGATTGACACTGTTCTCTGCAGCAAAGAGCGAGAGACCAGGCGGCTGTGTTTCCTGCCCGGTGCCTGGGTTCCCGATATCTGCCAGTTCTAAACCTCACCCAAAGTCTCTAACAGAATTGTCAGCGAGAGTCTCCCTTTCAAATACTGGCATCGACTCTCGTGAAACAGGTGAATCTTCCCCACCGCACAATAAACACACAGAGTCTCAATGATGCCTCCATTATCTTTGGATCTGTTAAAGCCCCAAATATAATCTCCACACATTCACCATCCCTCCAATAAATGTTGTATTAAAGCCCCACAGAAAATGTCCACACATTCGCCCCCTCCAGTGAATGCTGTATTAAAGCCGCAAATATAATCCCCACATTCACTGTCCCCCAGTAAATATTATATTGAAATCCCAAATATAATCTCCACCCATTCACCGCCAACCACCCTCCCCCATCCCCAGAAAATGATAATGGGGGCGATATCAGTCTCGACATGTTGGAGAGACTAGCCTGAGATGAAAGTGATCCAATGCTACCATCTGTTGGCAGCACACGGCGACTGCAGGCGCTACTCTTTGCCAGTCGATATGAGAAATGGAGAAAATTATCTTGGGAACAAATTCATGTGAAGCCTTTAGCAAAATGCAGTATGTGTGTTGGTTGCTGGTGCGGGGTGGGATTAAACATTGACAATGTCTTGCAGAGGGTTTACAGAGCACAGCAAAGTGATGCTGACACTGGAGCAGTGTCTGAAATCTGTACCAAACGTCCACATTGCAGCCTGGAATAATCCCCCAAACACAATCTCCAGACAATATATCCAACGGGGAAAGAGGAGCCGAGCTCTTGGGCAGTGTCCGCTGCTAAAGGGCCGAATGCACCAGCCGAACGGCCGCTGCAATTTGAATCTCCTTTGAAGCGTTCACACCGCATCAGCTTGTGCCCGGATCCAGCCACCGAGTGAACCTCTCTCAGACTGGCAAAGAGCAGCGCCTGCAGTAGTCGTGATCCGCCAGCTGATGGTGGCATTGAATCACTTTCATCTCAGGAACGGTTCTGCAACCTGCGGAGAGTTAAACTTTCACATTCCATCTCCCCCATTATCAATTTATTAATTTACTGAGGGAGGGTGAATGTGTGGAGTTTATATAGGTGTCGACCCTGATGAAACAGATGAATTATCCCCACCGCACAATAAACGCACAGATTTTCAATGATGCCTCCATTATCTTTGGAGCTGATAAAGTCCCAAATATAATCTCCACACATTCCCCCCAATAAATGTTGTATTAAAGCCCCACATATAATTTCCACACATTCGCGCCCCTCATTGAATGTTGTATTAAAACCGCAAATGTAATCGCCACATTCACTGTCCCCCAGTAAATGTTATATTAAAATCCCAAATCTAATCTCTACCCATTCACCGCCAACCACCCACCCCCAGCTCCAGAAAATGATAATGGGGGCGATATAATTCTGGACATGTTCGAGAGTCTCGCCTGAGATGAAAGTGATCCAATGCTACCATCTGCTGGCAGCATGCGGCTACTGCAGGCACTTGCTCTTCGCCAGTCGGTCTGAGAAATGGAGAAAATTATGCTGGGAACGAATTCATTTGAAGCCTTTAGCAAAATGCAGTGTGTGTGTTGGTGGGGGATGCGGGGTGGGGGTTAAACATTGACAATGTCTTGCAGAGGGTTTTTCAGAGCACAGCAAAATGATGCTGACACTGGGAGCAGCGTCTGAAATCTGTACCACGCAGTAGCCGTGATCGGCCAGCAGATGGTGGGATTGGATGACGTTCATCTCAGGAAAGGTTCTCCAACCTGTGGAGAGTTAAACTTGCATTTTCCATCTCCTCCATTAACAATTTATTAATTTACTGAGGGAGGGTGAATGTGTGAAGTTTATATATGTGTCGCCTCTGCTGAAACAGGTGAATTCTCCCCACCGCACAATAAACACACAGAGTCTCAATGATGCCTCCATTACCTTTGGATCTGTTAAAGCCCCAAATATAATCTCCACACATTCACCATCCCTCCAATAAATGTTGTATTAAAGCCCCACAGAAAATGTCCACACATTCGCCGTCTCCAGTGAATGCTGTATTAATGCCGCAAATATAATCCCCACATTCACTGTCCCCCAGTAAATATTGTATTGAAATCCCAAATATAATCTCCATCCATTCACCGCCAACCACCCTCCCCCATCCCCAGAAAATGATAATGGGGGCGATATCAGTCTCGACATGTTGGAGAGACTCGCCTGAGATGAAAGTGATCCAATGCTACCATCTGTTGGCAGCACACGGCGACTGCAGGCGCTACTCTTTGCCAGTCGATATGAGAAATGGAGAAAATTATCCTGGGAACGAATTCATATGAAGCCTTTAGCAAAATGCAGCATGTGTGTTGGTGGCTGGTGCGGTTAAACATTGACAATGTCTAGCAGAGGGTTTACAGAGCACAGCAAAGTGATGCTGACACTGGGAGCAGTGTCTGAAATCTGTACCAAACGTCCACATTGCAGCCTGGAATAATCCCCCAAACACAATCTCCAGACAATATATCCAACGGGGAAAGAGGAGCCGAGCTCTTGGGCAGTGTCCGCTGCTAAAGGGCCGAATGCACCAGCCGAACGGCCGCTGCAATTTGAATCTCCTTTGAAGCGTTCACACCGCGTCAGCTTGTGCCCGGATCCAGCCACCGAGTGAACCTCTCTCAGACTGGCAAAGAGCAGCGCCTGCAGTAGTCGTGATCCGCCAGCTGATGGTGGCATTGAATCACTTTCATCTCAGGAACGGTTCTGCAACCTGCGGAGAGTTAAACTTTCACATTCCATCTCCCCCATTATCAATTTATTAATTTACTGAGGGAGGGTGAATGTGTGGAGTTTATATAGGTGTCGACCCTGATGAAACAGATGAATTATCCCCACCGCACAATAAACGCACAGATTTTCAATGATGCCTCCATTATCTTTGGAGCTGATAAAGTCCCAAATATAATCTCCACACATTCACCATCCCCCCAATAAATGTTGTATTAAAGCCCCACATATAATTTCCACACATTCGCGCCCCTCATTGAATGTTGTATTAAAACCGCAAATGTAATCGCCACATTCACTGTCCCCCAGTAAATGTTATATTAAAATCCCAAATCTAATCTCTACCCAATCACCGCCAACCACCCACCCCCAGCTCCAGAAAATGATAATGGGGGCGATATAATTCTGGACATGTTCGAGAGTCTCGCCTGAGATGAAAGTGATCCAATGCTACCATCTGCTGGCAGCATGCGGCTACTGCAGGCGCTTGCTCTTTGCCAGTCGGTCTGAGAAATGGAGAAAATTATGCTGGGAACGAATTCATTTGAAGCCTTTAGCAAAATGCAGTGTGTGTGTTGGTGGGGGATGCGGGGTGGGGGTTAAACATTGACAATGTCTTGCAGAGGGTTTTTCAGAGCACAGCAAAATGATGCTGACACTGGGAGCAGCGTCTGAAATCTGTACCAAACGTCCAAACTGCACCTGGAATATTCCCCAAACACCATCTCCAGACAATATATCCAACGGGGAAAGAGGAGCCGAGCTCTTGGGCAGTGTCCGCTGCTAAAGGGCGAATGCACCAGCCGAGCATCCGCTGCAAATTTGAATCCCCTTTGAAGCGTTCGCACCCCATCAGCCTGTGCCCGCACCCAGCCACCTGGAGACTGGCAAAGAGCAGCGCCTGCAGTAGCCGTGATCGGCCAGCAGATGGTGGGATTGGATCACGTTCATCTCAGGAAAGGTTCTCCAACCTGCGGAGAGTTAAACTTGCATTTTCCATCTCCTCCATTAACAATTTATTAATTTACTGAGGGAGGGTGAATGTGTGGAGTTTATATATGTGTCGCCTCTGCTGAAACAGGTGAATTCTCCCCACCGCACAATAAACACGCAAGTCTCAATGATGCCTCCATTATCTTTGGAGCTTGTAAAGTGGGGAGTTAATAGTAGATAATACGGAAACGGCAGATGAAATGAACAAATATTTCGCTTCTGCTTTCACTACAGAGGATACAAAAGCCATTCCAGTGATAGCTGCAAATCTGGAGATGGAAGGGAGAAGGGAAATCGGTGAAATTACAATCACTAGGGAAACGGTGCTCAGCAAACGAATGGAGCTGTGGGCTTACAAGTTTCCGGGTCTTGATGGATTTCATCCTAGGGTCTTTAAAGACGTGGCTAATGAGGGAGCCGATGCGCTGGAGTTAATTTTCCAAAATTCGTTACATTCTGGAAAGGTCTCATCAGGACCATTCTTGTTAACCTCTTCTGCACTCTCCCCAACGTGTTCACATCCTTCCTATAATGTGGCGCCCAGAACTGTGCGCAATATTCCAGCTGAGGCCTAACCAGTTCCTGAATTAAATTCAGCATAACCTCCTTGCTCTTGTTTCTCCAGTCTGGATCCTGTTGTCAAAATTCCAACTCACTGGGTGTGATGTCCCTCCTCTCAATGTAGCCTGAAACAGGAGACACCTGATTGGGAGGCTGTTGAAAACATTGCCGGGTTCATATTGCCTTCAACGCCATCAAAAAAGCGGGCAGCTTGTGGCAGATTTACCCTCGCCCGTTTTTCACCCGAGATCAATTTTGCCCCATTTGCCAATACCCAGGGCATTCGAGTGACACATTATGTTTCCCATCACTCACCTGTTATAATGACAGAGACAGTCTCGCTGAGCTGGGGCCAAAACTGCCTGACATTGACGGAAGTTTTATATCGACATTGGTAGTGTCCTCCTTGGTCTCTGCTGTCAACCCTGATTATTCCAACCTCTCGCCTTGTGACAACCTGAGGATAGGAGAATTTTCTTCCCTCTCTGTGAAAGAGGGATTTCCAGCGGTAATCTGTAGCGGCGGTGCAGGAAAAGGTGACAGTCTCTCCCAGTGCATACACCCCAGTCGGTTGATCAGGAAATATGACTGGTCTTGTTAGTGGACCTACGGTGAAATAGAAATCAGGGAAATTAGAAATGGATCAGTGGATATTCATGTTGATTGAAAAGGAATGACTGAATATCGATTGCACTGTATTGATGGGTAATCCTGAACATTGTGAGCGTACATTCAGCAATAGAGGAACTCGTCTGGTATTTGTTTGAAAAGCCGTGAACGCAAAGTTGGGATTATGTGCTGTCCCCCACAACAGCACGGTGCCCCAAAGCACTTTATAGCAAATTAAAGATTTCAGAATTTCAAAAACACTTGCAAGATTCTCAGATCTGCGGATCCCCTACACCCCACGCCCACTAACACACCCCAATGGGATTGGATTTTTATGAAGAAAGCATCGGGGAAAACGGGATGGATGTGACATGTGAGGGCTAGATTTAATTTGTGGAATTCCTTCAGTGTTAGAAAATAGAAGGGATTCTTCATATATATAATATACATGTAATGAAATGAATATATATATGGATATATATGTATATAGATACATACATAGATAGATAAATAAGTAATATATATGAATATTATACATATAAATAAGTGAGTATATATAGAGAGATAAATAGATAGATTATATATATATACTATACATATAAGTAAATGAATAGATGGATAGATTATATATAATATACATATACATAAATGAATTTATATATATTATTGTATATATATAGATATGCAAATACATGTATTTATATATGTATATATATGAATTTATTTATTTGTATATTATACATAATCTATCGATGGATAGATTATATATAATATACATATAAATAAATGAATTTATATATATGTATGTATATATATATAGATATGTACATACATGTATTTATATATATATAAAGTTATTTATTATATGCATATTATACATAATCTATCCATCTGTTAATTTCTTTATATATATACATAGACAAATAAGCAGGTAGATAAGGTACATAATGTGCATATAAAATACATAGTTCGATATAATATATGCATATATGTATATATATATACGCGCACATATATATATGTAAAATGAATAAATGAATATCAAGATAGATTATATATATATGTATATATATATATAAAGAATCCCAGCTATTTTCCAACAATTAAGTTCCATAAATGAATGCCAGATATGCAACGTTGATACAATATACAGTTTTTTGTCCAGATATGTTCTCGCCCATTGCCAGTAAGAATGATTCACAGAGTGTGAATTCGGAGCCCAGTGCTCGAGAGGTTCAGGTCAGGTGTTGAGCTGAAGATCGATTCGGTAAGATTTTTCAGGTCCAGTATTAAATAGTTTTAAAGCCACTCCCTCTCACATCGGTATTCTTGCGACTGTCCTGATGAGTTCAAGATGAAAAGCCTCGAAAAAATGTCCTTTCTTTCAGCACCAATCTGGTTCTGCACGGACGCACGGCCATTGATGTTAAAGGATACATGATTCCTTGACAGTGATGAAAGCCTGCATTTGGAGGGAAATAAAAATATATATAATAGAATAACAAAAAAAAAAATCGATCGATGTGTTCAACAGCGAATTGGATTGCGGTCTGAAAAGAGAGAATGTGCAATATTGGGGGAATAGGGCAGGTGAGTGGGATGAGGTAGAATCCTATTCAAAAGAGCCAGTGCAGACTTGATGGGCCGATTGGCCTCCCTCTGCACTCTAAATGTACTGTGATAGGTTTCCTTTCCGGCATATTGTCCAGAGTTGAGCAACGCCAGTGATGGATCCCATCGCTCCCTCCTCTCTCAGGCACTGAAGGCCTCCGTGAATACAACACGGATTTGTCTAAACAGCAAGAGGCTCTAATAGACATGTTCACGCTCCGTGTTCTCTGTCACTCACCTACTACAGTCACCGTCACTGCCTCGCTCACCGAGGACGCCAACTGCTTCCTCTTGATGAGAATTAGTTATTGGCACTGGTATCGACCACAGTTGCTCCTATCAGTAACCAGGAATCTACCGACGTTGCCATTCGTGGTGATTTCATTAGAGGAGAGCAGTTGATCACCTCTGTAGAAGGCACAGACTTTCCTCTGATCGGCTCCAGTGACATTACAGGTAAGGGTGACGGTCTCTCCCAGCTCATACACTGCAGTGGCTTCATCAAGGAACAACACCGGCGTTAGCAGCTGATCTGCGGGAGAGCCAATGGACAGGACAATTAGAAATGGATCGCAAGGATCCATCTTGGCCACGCGAAGTCCATCGATCTGCGTGATATCCGGTGTTGAGTTTCCACAAAACGAGAGTTCAAGTGCGATCACAAATTAATGAAAAAAATAATTGTATCCAAAGCGCTACTTTACAGCCTGTGCGCGTCCCAGACAGCTTCCCAGACACATATGCGGTATTCCAAAGTAGCCCATGCAATGATGAGTGAATTGCAGCCCTAAGTGTGTGCATGGAAAGATCCCACGAAAATAAATGAGGCAATGTCCGCACAATGTGTTTTTACAGTGCTATGTGCTTGATGGAGAAGTATTAGACCACAGGACACTGTGGACATCTCTTCAGTTATATTATATCAAATAGCGACCTTTGCCCTCATTTTCCTCGTTCTCGGACTAATTGTTTCCCGGTCTCATCTGAAACATGGCACTTCTGTCATCCCAGCGCTGCCTTAGTATTTGCACTGGGGAGTCCTGTCTGAATTATGGAGCTCAAGTCCTATAATATATACATCAACCTCGGACAGTGCAGCACTCCCTCATTACTGGCACCGGGAGGAGTGTCGGACTGGATTACGGGGCTCAAATCCTAGAGTTTTTCATCTAGCTCCGACAGTGCAGCACTCCCTCAGTACTAGCACCAGGGGGAGTGTCGGACTGGATTATGGAGCTCAAATCCTAGAGTATATACATCTACCTCCAACAGTGCAGCACTCCCTCAGTACTGGCACCGTGGGGACTGTCGGCCTGGATTATGCAGCTCAAATCAAAGGGTACATACATCTACCTCCGAAAGTGCAGCACAGTCAATACTGGCACCGGGGCAGTTCATGACCTACTCCTGCTGCTATGTTCTTATGCTCCTGTTGTCTCATCCGCCGTTTTGTCACCAGGGCAGGTGCTGGGAAACTGATCTGCATTACCGCCAACATTCTCCAGAGATGTTGAGGTGCAGCCATCAAATTCACTTCGATCAAACCAACCGGATGATTTAAAAGTAATGGTCGTTACTTTAGGGAGGGATGTTGAGACTGACCTTGAGAAACACTCTGCCAAACTCCAAAACCAACTAAAAAAGAGAAAATGGAATTTGATTAATGGAACACCAACACATTTTACAGAATACAGAGTGATATCATGATGACGAGCTGAGTTGCCCATTCATCCCACTGTCTTTTTGTGAGTTCCTTTCTGAAGCACCGTATTTAATTCATCTTTCTCCCTCTTTCCCAATATCCCTGCAATTTATTCTTTCTTTTAAAGTTTTAACCCAATTCTCTATTGAAGTTCGTGAGATTACCTGTTTCTAACGACCTGTCAGGCGGCAGCTTCCAGGTCTCAACAAACTTGCTGTGTTTAAAAAAAACACACCATTCCTCATGTCGCCTCTGTTTCTGGTGTCTTTAACCATAAACCTGTCTCCTTCTCGCAGAATCACAGGAATTTTTACAGCGCAAAAGGAGGCCAGTTGGTCCATCGAGTGTGCACTGACTCTCTGAAAAAAAATTCTACCTCGCCCCACTCCCCTGCTTTATCCCCTTAACCTTGCACATTCACTCTTTTCAGGTAGTGATCCAATTCCCTTTTGAATACTTCGATCAAAAGTGATTCGAAAACCCTTTCAGGAAGGTCATTCCAGACTTCAACTGCCAGCTGGATGAATAAGATTTTCCTCACATCACTTCTACTCCTTTTACCTATTATTTTGAATCTGTGCCCTCTAGTTCTTGATGTTCTCTTGAGCGAGGACAGGTTCTTCAAAATGTACCCTGACCACACCCCTCAGGGTCTTGAGTAGCACTATCAAGTCTCCCCTCAGCCTTCATTTCTCCAAGGGAAACAGTCCCCACCTCACCATACTATCCTCATAGCTACATTTCTTCATCTCACAAATCGTTCTTGTCAATCTCCATTGTATTCTCTCCAATGCATTAATGTTCTTCCTCAATTCTCGTGCCCAGAACTGGAAGCAGTGCTCCAGGTGAGACTTAACTAGTTTCATATTCAAGTTCAACATGGCCTCCTTACTCTAGTACTCAATGTCCCAATTAATAAACATTGAGATACCATATGCTTTATTAACTCTCTCAACATGTCCTGCCACATGCAATGACCGATGTACGTATACACCGAGGTCCCTTTGTTCCAGCATTTCCTTAAGAGTCTTCAACATTATTTTATACTGTCTCTCCATATTCTTCCTGCCACAATGAGCCACCTCATGATTCCCTGCATTGAACTTCATCTGTCACTTGTCTGATCAATCCACCAAAATATTTATGTCCTTTTGCAGTTCAAGACTATCCCATCACAGTTGACAACGTTTCCAACCTTCCTATCATCCACATTTGAAGACCATATTTGGCACACCACGGTCTAGGTCATAATATATATCAAGAAAAGCAAGCGTCCCAACACTGACCCCCGGAGAACTCCACGACGGTGCTTCCTCCAAAGTGTAAAACAAACAATTATCATTACTCTCTGTTTTCTGTCACTCAGCCAATTGCTTATCCAAGTGTCCACTTTCTCTTTCATTCCATGAGCTAGAATGTTGCTCGCCAGTCTATTGTGTGTCACTGCATCAAATGTCTTTTGATAATACACACACACACACACACACACACACACACACACACACACACACACATATATATGTATATATATATATATTCCTTCACGGGATTGAGCTTCTCTGGCTCGTCCAGCGTTTATGGCCCATCCCTAGTTACCCCTTGAGAAGGTGTTGCTGAGCTGACATCTTGAGCCGCTGCTGCCCATGCGGTGAAGATCCCTTTAGATGCCCTTTCCAGGCAGTTCGGCAGCTTTTCAAAATTCATAAAAGGTCCACTTGGTGACCGAGTGGAACCTTCCCTGAATAAGAAAGGGAAAGAGCTGGAAGAAGAGTGGATGCAAGAAACTGAGCATCTCCTCAGATCCTTAAATGCGGCCAGAACGCGGGACAGGATGAACAATTGGGGTCGCCAGAGATCCACCCAGGCATTGTGAACATTGCGAGTTGGAATTGTGTAAGAAGGAGATGACGATATTCTCTTTTTTTATAGATCAGCAGGGCCATCTGCAGCACTGTGTTTACTGGAAGCTGTTCCATTCTACCCACTGGGCATGTATATATGTTTCCGTGATGTGCTCATCTCTAGCAGTCTGGTGGGGGAAGTGGACTTAACACAAGTTCCCAGATGGGAAATCATTCTGAATAACTGAGCAGAAGCGTCTCGTTACACATCGAGTGCTTACAGGCTCTCTCGGGCATCACAAGGCGCCTGGAATTCGACATTCCAGGGGGTAAAGAGACAGGAGAATCGGCAAACATTATGGAAACCGGAATTGATTGAAGAGAACAGGCAGAACACTGGATAAACACGGTGATAAAGACAGCTGGAAGGGGACTCAGTTCAAAGAAAGAGGAACTAAACCAGCGGCAGGAAGGACAGTGACTCAGAGCCAATGGAACAGCACAAAATATATCCACTAGGTTGTCCCCTGACGGTGAGGCAATCACTCTCCCAGATGTCTTCCTTTTGAAATCCACTGGAGATAAATGAATGTCAACACACCAACCATCACCACAACACATTTCTAACAAGAACACAGGGCTTAGGAGCAGGGGCAGGCCATCCACACATTCGAATCTGCTCCAGCATTTATTAAGATCATCCGGACAAGGGGCAGGAGTAGTCCATTCGGCCCCTCCAGCCTACTTTGTCATTCACTTCCATCCATTGTTTTATCTCCACCTTATAGACCACTTCGATCACTTCCCACTACCCTACTCACAACACCACCCCCCCACCCACGCCCCCCCCAAAAAGCGCCACCCCCCACCCAGGGCTATCTGTCACTTTCTCGCCCTGCTTTCTACTCTTAATGTCACCTTTAGCACATTCCGCAGCTAACATCGCCACCATGAACAGGACTTTGACCTTTTGTCTTTGATATCTTTGGCAATATCTTTTTTGCCTCCACCTATCACTGACCCTCCTTCCAACACGACCAGTCCCCCACCCCCGGCCTCAAGCAGCTTATATTTCATTCATTTCCATTTTTCTTTGGCTCTGATGAAGAGTCATACGGGCTTAAAAAGTTAACTGTGTTCCTCTCCGCAGATGCTGTCAGACCTGCTCAGATTTTCCAGCATTTGTTGTTTTTGTTTCAGATTTCCAGCATCCGCAGTATTTTGAATTAGATCATGGCTGATCTGATTGTAACCTGAAATCTAATTCCCTCCTACTCCGATTCCCGTTCACCCCGTTGTTTACCAAGAATCGATCCACAACTGCCTTAAAATGTTCAAACACTCTGCTTCCACCGCCTGTTCAGGAACAGAGTTCCAAAGACTCACAACTCTCTGAGTGACAAAAAAAAAATCGCCTCATCACTTTTTGAAATGGGCGACCCATTATGTTGAAGCAGTGGCTCTAGTTCTAGATTGTTCCACAAGAGAAATCATACCCTCCACATCCACCTTGACCAACACTCCTCCGGATCTTATAAGTTTCAGTCAAGTCGCCTATTACTCTTTCAAACTCCCACAGATACAAGCCTAGCCTGTCTAATCTCCCCTTATAAGACAACCCGTCCAATCCTGGTATTAGACTGATAAATGTTCTCTGAACTGCTGCTAACAAATTTACATCCTTCCATAAATAAGAAGACCAATCCTGTCACAATACTCCAGATGTGGTCTTACCAGTGCCCTGTTCAACTGAAGCATTACCTCTCAATTTTTGTATTAATGCCCTCTCGCAATAAATGATAACATTCTATTAGCTTTCCTAATTAATTGTTGTACCTGTATACTAACCTCATGTGTTTCATGCACTCGGACACCCAGTTCGCTCTGCACCACAGAGCTCTGCAATCTCTCACTATTTAGATAATATGCTGCTCTTTTGTTCTTCCTGCCAAAATGGACAATTTCCCATTTTCCAACATTGTACTCCATGGCTTGTGTGGTTGCCATCTCAGCTCCACGTTCCTGTTTGGCCCCCAATTACATTGACTACCTGGTCGATCAAAAGTCTATCCAACTCTGCCTTGAATATATTCAATGGGCCAACTCACATTGACCTCTGGAGAAGGGATTTCCACAGGCTAACCACCCTCGGAGATAGAATAGCAACATCTCCACATATCATAAAATGCGAACCTATAACAGTGTCCCATAGTTCTAATCTACTCCCACAGGGAGAAACATCCTCCTGGTGTCCTTTCTGTCAAGCCCCTCGGGGATCTTTTATCTTTCAATAAGGTCATCTCTCATTCTTCTGAGCTTCAAGGGGCATGGGATGAGTCTTTCAACCCAATATCTGTTCACGTGTGTCTGCAGACACTGAGTTGTTTGGCGAGGTGAGGCCATTGGTGAGACTGGTGGAATTGGCCTTCCTTTCGCGCATGCTCACTCCCAGGCATGCAGCAGGTCTAATGGGATTATGTAGGTACATTTGGCCCATACTCCCATGAGTGACCTCGAAGCTCTGAGCTGATTGGCCGCACCAGCGCCTCCTCTCGATGGGAGTGGGGGAACTGGGAAGAACAGTGCATGAGAAACAAAGGGTGTGCTTAAACGGTCTGGATTTAAAGAAAACGTTGGAATCTTCCTGATATACTTTCAATCGAAGCTTCAACCACTTAACTCCTCGTAGGCCACGGCTATAGGAGATATAATCGAGCCTTTAGCAAAAAAAAAAGGTAATAATCTATTGTGAAGTTTTGGTCTCCTTACTTAAGATAGAGTAGACATTCCATAGAGAGAAAGCAGAGACGGTTCACCAGACTGATTCCTGGAATGGCAGGATTGCCATATGAGGAGAAATTGGACAGATTAGGCCCGTATCCGCTGGAGTTTAAAGTGTGAGAGGGGAACTCATTGAAACGTATAAAATTCTGACAGGAATGGACAGACTGGATGCAGGAATGATGTTTTCTCTGGCAGGGGGGTCTAAAACAAGGGTCACAATCTCAGGAAACGGGGTGGTCCACTTAGGACTGAGATGAGGAGAAGCCTCTTCACTCAAAAGGTGGTGAACCTGTGTAATTCTCGACCGCAGAAGGATGTGGAAGCCAAGTCGCTGAATACATTGAATAAATAAATAAATGGATTTCTAGACTCTAAAGGCATCAAAGGGTATGGGGAGAGATGGGGTAGGGCGTTGAGATAGAGGATCAGCCATGATCATATTGAATGGCACAGCAGGCTCGAAGGGCTGAATAACAGATTCCTCATCCAATTTTCTATGTTTTATTGTTTCTAAGTCACTTAAAATAAGATGAATTATTTAATATGGCACCTAATGTGCCATTGATTACAAATGTGGGGAATTAATTCAGCAAAAAGAAAAGCAAAATGCTGCAGATGCTGGGAATCTGAAATAAAAACAGAAAATGCTGTCAAATAAAAACCTCAGCTGGTCTGGCAGCATCTGTGGAGAGAGAGAGAAACAAATTATTTAGCGCTGAAAAAAGAGTCTTGCGACCTCGAAAGTTTGACTGTTTCTCTCTACACAGATGCTGATAAGGCTGCTGAGTATTTTTTATTTAATTCCCAGCAGTTTCTGTTTTATTACCTAATTAAGTAAACTCTGCAAAGCTGTTGCTTTGTTCAATCAAACTACACTTTGGTCTTGGAGAAAAAGGAGTGAATAGCTGAATAGATAGAGGGATCATCTCTGTGCCCAAGAGAAGCTGCAGCACTTTTCCAAGGACATTGATCTCCGCCCATTCTGCAGATCTGTATCTCGCTGGCATGCTCAGCTCCAGCAGCCTGAATGAGGGAGTGGCCTTGAAGGGAAACTCTGAGAGCTCAAGGCTCCATTGAAGTATTCACCAAGGTTTTTTAGCTGTGCAGACAACTCACAACCGTGCTGACAATATCACAGAGCGCCACTAATTCGGCTCCACTGGTGAAAAACGAATAAAAAATAAGAGTAAGCAAGTGAAGGAGTTTCAATAACAGCTGGGCAGCAGGGACGGAATGCAACAGTTTCAACCCAGACGTGTGTCCATTCATAAGAGGAACTGAATCTTTGGAAATCAAAGTGCTTCGTCATAAACAAGTTAAAGATACATCTACTGGAAGGCCTCCTGGTGCCCACACGTCCCTCCGCTTCCCTTTGCTCTCTCCAGTCGCCTGATGGTGTGTTTTCACGAAGCCTACCCCTACCCCAAGGCCTCCCACCATCACCCACAGTATTAGGAGTGCCTGGTCGAGGGTGGGCGACTGCAAGACTTCACCCTAGGGCAGCTGAGTGTCCCACGGATGAACTCCACCCGTCTACCTGCCCAGCAGGCAGCGGATGATGTTGAGTAGTAATTCCATCGGTGAACGGACATTAGAGAGACTCCTGATATGGACAGTAATTCCCCCAACCCCACCCCTCTGATGGTAAACAAAAATTCAGGGTGAAATGTCGGTGCCAACTTTGCACATTACTTTTATGTATAGAATTAAAATTGTATGTTTCTATCCGAACATTCGTCTCTTTTTCCAGTACTCTCTGTCAAGGAAATAACTCTCCACTTGCAACCCCCTCCACCCGCCCCCACCACAGACACACACGCACACACACACACATCCCCTCATTATTCCATAACCCTATAAATCGCATGTCTTCCAATAACTGTCCAATGCCCTTTGCAAGGTTTTAATTGAAATGCCTGCGGACAATAATACATTCCATGTCACACTTACTCTCAGTGAGGGCAAGATTCTCCGAATTGCCCCATGGCTCCGATGCACGAAGCAAAATTACATGAGCTGTAAACATGGAGCATGAAACTGCCTTCTGGGGGCAATCCCCACCCTATCTCCCACTTGTCAACTATTTACCACAGGGCCCGCAAGTGGAGATTGAGGGAAAACATGATTGAGGTGAATAAAATTATGAGGGGCATAGATGGGGTAAAGAGGAAGGAACCTTTCCCCTTGGTGGGGGGATCAATAACCAGGCGGCATAGATATAAGGTAATGGGCAGGAGGTTTAGAAGGGATATGAGGAAGATTTCTTTCACCCAGAAGGTGGTGGGAATCTTGAACTCACTGCCTGAAAGGGTGGTAGAGGCAGATACCAACATAACATTTAATAAGTATTTGTATGTGCACTTGCGATGCCATGGAATACAAGGCTCTGGGCCTAGTGCTGTCAAAAGGGATTAGAATAGATCGGTACCTGTTTGACAAGCACAGACTCAATGGGCCGAAGGGCCTTTTTCGGTGCTGTAGGCCTCTATGACTCTATGAGTCTATAAGTGACAATCAACAGCTTCACTGACCAAAGTGGCCGAATGTGCCAGAAAAGTGACGCGAATTTCACACTCCCACTGAGGATTCAGCACCGGCACAGGTCTGGCCCAGTAATGGTGCCCAAAGTGCCCCACACAAGGCCAATGAGCTACCGACCATCGTGCACCTCCATGCCCAGTGCTGCTCTCCCTCTGCTACTCACTCACTCACCTACCAAACAAACCGGTAACCCCATTGCTCTCCTCCTTTCACGACTCACCAAAGAGCAGGAACAAGGCACCTGGCACCATGACCACAGTGCCCGGTCGGTTCAAGCTATCCAAGAGTGGACGGGAGGGAAGGGCAGCCGAGTCTCTGGCTGCCAGGCTCAGGAATCCAAAGCAGGAAGCATTGAGTGTTGGCGGGAGCCCAGGCTGGGCGAAAGCGAAGTGGCCGCCCCAGTTAAAGCTGACTCTGTAGCGTGGGATGCCACATGGGGGTGGTATGTGGGTGGGAAAGCTCCGAAATGCCACCTTTCCTAAGTTAGAGAATGATCGCGTGGTTGATGAGCTATAGAGGAATATAAATCTACAGCAGCGCCCTAAGACGTGTATTTGCTTGGAACATTTGCTCCCATCTTAATTGCGGGGACCGACTTTTCCTCACACCCATCAACCACCTCCACCCACCCCCACGACTCCCGTCACCCCACCACACCCCAGGCAGCACCAGACACTCTAAAGTCAACCTCACTGTTGTAACAAGCAACAAGAAAGCGACTCAACACAAACCTTCAGTGAGCACCCCCTCTTATTTTGATTTAATCAACGTACATGCGCATGAGTATCATGACTCAAGTATTGACCTGGGATACATCTGAGAGCAATTAGCTGATTCGTTTATGCCCACATGGGGAGACGGTGTCATAGGGGACCAGTGATCCGGAGAGTTTACTGGGGCATGGTCAGCTGTTGGAATTTAAATTCAGTTAATACATCAGGAATGTAAATCCAGTCTCAGTAATGGTGACCACGAAACTATCGTAGATCGTTGCAAAATAAAACATAACCACCTGGCTCACTAATATCCTTTCAGAAATGAAATCTGCCATTCTTACTTGGTCTGGCCATCATGTGACTCCAGATCTACGCCAATGTGGTTGAACCGCAAATGCCCTCTGATCAAGGACAATTGAATTGACAAAGCATGGCCACTATTTACAAGGCACAGGTCTGGAGTTTGATGGGTTACTCCCCACTTGCCTGGATGATTGCGGCTCCGACAACACTCCAGAAGCTCGACACTGTCCAGGATAAAGCAGCCATGCCAGATTGGTATCCCTTCCACAAGCATTCAATTCTCCACCACCGACACACAGTAGCAGCAGTGGGTACCATCTACAAGATGCACTGCAGCAATTCACCAATGCTCTTTAGACAGCACTGCCCAAATCAACGGCCACTACTATCTACAAGGATAAGGGCAGCAGCCACATGGGAACACAACCACTTGGAAGTTCCCCTGCAAGCCACTCACTGTCTTGACTTGGAAATATATCAGGCGTTCTTTCACTGTCACTGGGTCAAAACCCTGGAACTCCCTCCCTAACAGGGACCGGGGTGTACCTGCACCACACGGCCAAAATCCTGGAACCCCCTCACTATCAGCGCCGTGGGTGTACCTACACCACACGGGCAAAATCTTGGAACTCCCTCCCTAACAGCGATGTGGGTGTACACCACAGGGGCTGCAGTGGTCCAAGAAGGCAGCTCGCCATCAAGGGCAATTAGGGATTGCAATAAAAGCTGGCCCAGCCAGCGACCGCCTACCTACCATGAGAGAGTAAAGAAGTGAAACATCTTGATCTAACGATCTCCCATTCATCATCAGATGTGAAAGTGACAATACATTTCATGACATTCCATCCCGGCGTCCCAACTCTCCTCAGTAGGATTGAATTTAATTGAACCCTTTCCTCCTCTCAGACTTTTGACAGTTCTACAATGACATCACACGGACTGCAGCGGCTCAAGAAGGCAGTTCACCACCACCATCTCAGGGGGCAATTAGGGATGAGTCTAGCCAAAGATGCCCACATCCCATTAAGTGAATAAAAACCATATGTTTATCTGGCCTTCCTTTAAATAGATTGATTCAATTCAAGACAACAACTGCATGTGGCAGTGACTTCCATATTCTCCCCACTCCCTGGTTTCATCATGAATTCTTCGTGTGGATTTATTAGTGACTGACACTTACTCATGACCCGGTATTAATGACTCCCCATAGACAATCAGTCCCTCGCACTGACCCCACGCACACTCAGTCCCTCCCACTCCCCCCACATAAACTCATTCCCTCTTACTCCCCCCACACACACTCAGTCCCTGGCATGGCCCCCACACACACTCAGACTCTCGCACTCCCCCACACATAGTCAGTCCCTCGCACACCCCCATAGCCTCTCAGCCCCTCGCACTTCCCCTGCACACCCTCAGTCTCTCACACTCCCCTCACACATGCTCGCTCCCTCGCACTCACCCCTATCACCCTCAGTTTCTTGCACTCACACCCCAAATTCTTAGTCTGCCACACTCCTCCCTCACAGACTCAGAGTCTCTTACTCCCCGCCCCACACAGACTCCTTTCCTCGCACTGACCACCACACAAACTCAGTGCCTCGCACCCGCCCTCCAAACATACTCAGACCCTCGCATTCCCTCCCACACATACTCAGTCCCTTGCAATCCCCTCCTCAAATACACAGCCTCTCACACACACCCACACCCTCAGTCTCTCGAGCTCCTGTCCTCCACCACCCACTGCCCCCCTCCTCCATACCGCACCCCCCACCCCACCCCGCACACACACAAACAGAGGTGCCTCCAACGCGGGAGAGAAGCCGCCTATGATTAGTGGAACAGCTCCATGCATCATTTTCCATTGCAAATCACTTGCTGACCAGTATTTTGAAAAGTGCCTCCTGGGTCCACATAGAGGGGCTTTGGGGGGCTGCAGCCAGCCCAGGGGCCGCATGTTGGACAAACAGATTTAAAGGGATCAGATTTGACTGTGCTTCTTTTGCCATTACCTTTGTTGTCTTTATACTTTTGTGGGATGTGGGCGTCACTGGCGATGCCAATGTTCGCTGCCCATCCCTTATTTTGGCATTTTAGGCCATGACAGAGAGCGGTAAAGATTCAGCTACATTTCTACATTTCTACATGTCAGGACTCACATGTAGGCAAGGATGGGTGGCAGGAGTTTGGAACTCTCTGCCTGAAAGGCTGGTTGATTCAGAAACCCTTGCAACATTTAAGATGTATTTAGATATTCACTTGAGTTGCCTCCAGGGCTATGGGCTAAACGCTGGAAAGTGGGATTAGTGTGGTCAGATCTTTGTTGCCCAGTGCGGACACAATGGGCAGAATGGCTTCCTTCTGTGTTGTAAACATCTACGGGTCTTTGAGGCAGATTACCCTATCTTAAGGACATCAGTGAAGCAGGCGGGCATTTAATGGCAATCGATGGGGCAGTTATGCTTCAAATTCCAGACTTATTATTTGAAGTTAAATTCCATCCTCCATAATGGTGGGATTTGCAACCATTCCCCAGAGCGCCATTCCCCATTGCCCAGGGACTCGGGAATCCTATTCTTTTTTCATTATTCATTCATGGGACGTGGGCTTCGCTGGCTGAGCCAGCATTGATTGTCCATCCCTAGTTCCACTTGAGAAGGTTGTGATGAGCTGCGTTGTTGATCCACTGCAGTCCACATGGTGTAGGCACACCCACGGCGCTGTTAAGGAGGGAAATATAGGATTTTGACCCAGCAAAAGTGAAGGAACAGCGATATATTTCCAACTCAGGAAGTTGAGTGGCTTGAAGGGAAACTTCCAGATGGTGTTGTTCTCATGTGTCTGCTTCCCTTGTTCATCAAAATGGCCATTGGTCATGGGTTTGGAAGGTGCTCTCTCAGGAGTCTTGATGAATCCCTGCAGTGCATCTTGTCAATGGCAGTCACTGCTACGACAGTGCATCGCTGGTGGAGGGAGTTTATGGGGGTCAATCAAGCGGGGTTGCTTTGCCCTAGATGGCGTCGACCCTCTAGAGTGTTGTGGGAGTTGCACTCGTCCAGGCAAGGTGGAAGTATTCCATCACACTCCTGACTTGTACCTTGTCGATGGTAGACAGGCATTGAGGTATTGAGTTTACATTATGTGCCAGGTGAACTAACATCTTGAAACATAGGAGAAAGGGGAAGACTATTCACCCCTCTAGCTTGCTGTTGGCCAATTACATCATGAATCTTCTGTAGCTACTCATTTCACTGTTTTTTTCTCCAAATGATCTATGACAGCCCCTGTATAAAAGGAATGAGTTCCCAATTTCTAATTGGCGCTTCCTGATATTATTCCTTAACTTCCTCGCCCTATTTTAACATCTATATCTTTTGCTTTCCGGGGTCTCTGATCAGAGCAAATGGTTTAACTGCCTCTGCTTTATTAAATTTGTTAAACGTTGCAACATCTTAACCTGATGATCCATCAATTTTCGGTCCTCAAGGGAACAGGAATTGAGCCTATTCTCATTAGTTAACACGTTGAGCAAGGTTTCAACTGTGGTTCACCCGCTTCAAGGACAATGTCCCAACCCCGTGTGTGGTGAACAGAACGGAACAGTTATTCCAGATGGAACCTTACTGTGTATCTGTGCACCTGATGCTTAACGTCGACCCCTGTTGCATTCCCAACCTCTTTGAGAGAACTTGGATTGCTTTGCTGCTCCTGCACCGCTCAGGTGCAAATTGCGAACTTGCCAGATTTACCTCTCTGTGCTAAGGCGAGCAAATTCTTAACGCAGAGAAACTAAAGGCCAAAATCAATTGCCATTTCAGAGCGGGATTTTAGTGATGTTTATTGTTGTGGAAGCTCCCTTTTTTAATGTCATAGTTAGTTAAGCTTTGGTAGCTTTATAATGTTATCCCAGTCTCGTTGTAAAGCAATCCCGCGCTTTCAGTTTCTCAATAAATACATTAACATTTGACAAATGAGCTGGTTCTTGTTTTACTCCAGTCACTGGAAGAAACAAATGGGATTCCATCTGCAACAGCTCTCAGGCCAACAGTTAGATTAACGATTTGGACCTTGTTGTTATACAGGACATGAGACTACATGAAATTGGGAGGGAAGGTGCGCACTGATTTGCACCAGAGGACTTACTGCGACATATCAATAAACTGGCAGAGAGGCATATAACAGGAGAATGGGCATCAACAGAGAGGCAGCCGCCCCATTACAGTTTCGTAAGAAAAATAAAACTCATCGAGACATTGAAGCAGGAGCAAGGGTAGACAATTCCGCCTATCGAGCCTGAGCTGATTTTCATCAGCGGGAGCTGAGGCTGGTGCCCACTATATTCCCTCCACCCAGGGCATGGGGCTCAAACAACATCTCTCTCACCAAGGCCTGGGAGGCATAAACTTATCTCCCTCCTCGGAAACTGGGGCTTATCTCCCCCCTGCACCACCGCCAACCCGAGTCAAGAGGTATGGGGGCAGGCAGGAAAAAGGATTTGAGGACCCAAGCAGATGAGCCATGTTCTTGTAGAATGGTGGAGCAGGTTCGAGTGCCGAATGGCGTACTATCGCTCTTAAGCCCCTCCCCTGGGTCATTATGGATGCGATTTAGAAGCAGCGGTAGGCCACTCGGGCGCTAGAGCTGGCTCCGCTACTTAATATGATCATGGGTGTTCTGATTGTAACCTCAACTCCACATTCTCTCCAACTCCAGATAACCATTCACCCCCTTGTTAATCAACAATCTATCCCATTCTGCCGTAAAAATATTCAATGTCTCTGCTTCCACCTGCTTTAGAGGAAGAGAGTTCCAAAGACCCACTGGCCTTTGAGGTGAAAAGCAATCTCCTCATCACGGTCTTAAATGAGTGAAGCGTTATTTTCAAAGAGTGAGCCCTAGTTCTATTGGAAACATCCTCTGCACACCCATCCTGTCAAGGCCCCTCAGGATCTTATATGTTTCAATCAAGTCGTCTCTTCTAAACTCCACTGGATACAAGCCTAACCTTTCTAACCTTTCCTCATAAGACAGCCTGCCAATTCCTCATATTAGTCTGGTAAACCTTCTCTGAACTGTTCCCAAAGCATTTGCATCCTTCCATAAAGAAGATGACCAATACTGTAAACAGTACCACAGATGCAGTATCAACAATGCCCTGTTCAACTGAAGCATAACCCCACCCCCTTCTTTTGTATTCAACCCCCCTCTCAATAAATGACATTTTTTTTTTAGTTTTCCTAATTTCTTGCTTTACCTGCACAATAAATTTTTGCGATTGATGCACTAAAACATCCGGATCCCTCTGTAACTCTCACTATTTGTTATATATTTGCCCACTCGCCTGACCTCTCCTTAATCCTTTGTAGCCTCATTATGTCTGCTTCATAACTTACCTTCCCTTTTACCTTTGTGCCAGCAGTAAATTTAGCCACCATCCTTTCAGCCCTTTCACCCAAGCTGTTCTTTTATTTGCACTCTTCTGAGAAGTCAAATGAAAGCCAACACAGATATGATGGGACGAATGGTCTCTTCTTGTGCTGTACTAATTGCTTCTTTCCTATATTTTTCATGCTCGTACATTTGATGGTGAGTGGAATGATAAAGAACATTTGTTCTATCCAAAAGTTGGAGGACATTTGACAAGCCCTCGCCAGATCATCTTCTGCTGCTTCATCAATGAACTTCCTTTCATCATAAGGTCAGGAGTGGGGATGTACGCTGATAGTTGCACAATGTTCAGCACCATTTGTGACTCCTCAGATACTGAAGCAGCCCATGTCCAAAAGCAGGAAGACCTGGACAATATCCAGGCTTGTGTTAACTAGTGGCAAGTAACATTCAGGCCACACAAGTGCCAGGCATGACAATCTCCAACAAGGGAGACGCTACCCATCGCCACCTGACGTTCAATGGCTTTGCCACCACTGGACTCCCAATATCAATATCCTGGGTGGTTACCATGTACCAGACACGGAGCTGGACTGGTCATAAGATCTCAAATGAGAGGCAAGAATGATGCCCCTCACCTCCTGACTCCCAGAAAACTGTCCAACATCTAAAAGGCAACATGTCAAGAGTGGGATGGATAAGTCTCCGCTTGGCTGGTTGAGTTCAGTTCCAACAACACTGAAGAAGCTCAACATCATCCAGGACAAAGGAGAGCGCTTGCTTGGCACTTGTTCTATCAACATTGACACGCCCAACACCGACGCACAGTGGCAACAATGTGTGCCATCCACAAGATTCACTGCAGGAACTCACCAAGGCTCCTTAGATAACGCCTTCAAAACCGACGACCGCAACCATCTAGATGGACAAGGGCAGAAGATATGTGGACAGCAGACACATGGAATCTCTCCTCCAACCAACTCACCATTCTGATTTGGAAATATATCGACCGTTCCTTTACTGCAGCTGGGTCAACAACCTGGAATTATTTTCCTCACAACACTGTCGGTGTACGGACACCAAACTGACCGGAGCGGTTCCAGGAAGCAGCTCACCACCACCTTCCCATGGGAAATTAGGAATGGATAACAAATGCTGGCGAGAGGCATTGACGCCCACCTCCTGCGAATAAATAAGAAACCAAGGGAGATGTCAGGGAAGGAACCCAAGGCCTCACACAATGAAGACGAGAAGTCTCTCATTGCGGAGGCTGAGTGACGAAAACAGTGAAGACATCGTGGTGAGGATTCTTCGATGGTGCTTTGGTGCACAGCAGAGGAGGGCAGTTTTGACTGAGAGGGTTGGGACAAACTGAGATACTCTCTGAAGGAGAAAGTGCGGGATAAGTGAAAGGAAATATTAGGGAGTGATATGATTATAAGTACCAGACTGGTGCTCTGACAGCCTATTCTAGATGGAAGGAAGAGTGAGACGGCTTGGGGGAGGGGTGGTGGGGTGGGCGATGGGGCTGGTCTGGGCGAGTTCATTCACGAGGTGGACACCATCAACCTTTATCCGGGTTTCCATTTAGGCCGTGGTGTGCAGGTCATCATTCACAATAAACATTAGGCTCCCAAGGGCCTTTTAGTCGTTCAGCCGCTGGAGGAGTGGTGGATATTTTACTCATTCTGCCAACTCCGCCTCGAACCCCTCAAGGTTTTGAACTGCTCTATCAAATATCCTGTCAACCTTCTCTCCCCCACGGATAATAATCCCATCTTCTGCAATGTACCCACATGACCCGAGTCCCTCATTCCGGTCAGCCATCCTGTGAATGGTATCTGCCGCATCTCTAAAGCGAGAATTGGATTCGGTGTTACAGTTGATTGGTCACCTCTCTGGAAGAATCTGCACATTCCAGTAATTTCCAGATTTGACAGAGAATAATTTGTCGAGGCCTGGTACATAGAGGGATATTATCGCGACGCATTGTGTCCCATTTCATTGCTACAGACACAGGAAGGTGCACACCAATTGTGTTCAAGCCTCCATGTCTATATCAGTTTAACAGAAGTAGCGTGGCCCTTGAAACGTGAACGTTTTTGATCAGGTCATTCTGTTCGCTTTCGTCAATCGTAAGGGGACCACAGTTTCATCAACGAACAAAGCGAGACGATCACAATGACGGCGTTTGTTCGCGATGTGGAATGGTCGAGAATCGAACCTGAGTCTCACACATACAGACCGCCACGCTCTAACACTCGGAGACGTTCTCATCAGTTGTAACGTATTTGGCATACAAACGGGATAAGGAGGCCATTTTGACCTTCGACCTTGTTGTATCGTTAAACTTCCCAATTGACACTTGAATTCATTTTTTCTGCCTAGGTCCCATTTTGTAGATTTATCCGAGTCATTTAATGCACGTTCCTGATTTGCCGACTTTCCATGGAGCAGAATCCCAGTTGGAAAGATTGAAACAAGGAGATTCAGCAATGTTGGAAACCGGTTTGCGAGCTGGTCCATGGAGAAGAAATGGCTCCTGGAGATGTGGGCAGCGGTTTGTAATCGGAGGTTTGACGAGATGTTATTTTTGAGAAGGGTATTGATGGAAGCAGATTTGAAGGAAAGGACCGTGATAGGAAATAGAGATAGTTTAAGCTCATTATGTGAGCATTTGTAGGTGTTTTGAATGAGTTTCAGCTTTAATAGTTAATTTTGAATTTCATGTCTTCATCTGTGGCTAAGATGAGGTCAAGTTGAGCTTTGGTTTCACTTTCCAAGGTGCTTGCATTTGGGTTTTTACGACTGTTTTTACGAGGTTTTTTACGACTGTTGCAGCTAAGAGTGGAAGAATTGGGCTGTTGCATAGCAACAGGGGTCCAAGCGTGTGACGCCCCTACCACAGACGGACACACAGTCAAACTACAAACATTAGTTTGATTAGGAAGCTGCTGGAGTTCAGTTGGTTTCAAGGTAGCTGCCAAGTGGCAGAAGCTGAGGAGAGAAAACAACAGAGAGTTTGGGTCGGGCACATAACAAAGGCAGATGGATTTGTAAGACGTGTTATATGGCGAATGCTTCAAGGTAAAAGTGGAAGAGCAAAGCAGAGGCAATCAATGCAGGATGGCTTGGAAATTGAAGGTTGTCCTTGGAAAATGAAAAGACTGACACATGACAGAGACACATGGAGAGACTGACATGAGCAAAGAACCTGCCTGCGGGCAGGGCAGCCATGATGATGTGGCAATGTATTCCTATTGCAGGGTCTAATTTGTTTATTAATTGTTCAAGACTGTTGACTGACCCCACATTTCTGAGAAGGAACCTGTCGTTTAATTTTATTTCAGTCCTGTTTGTTTCAAATTAAAACAGGCTTTCATTCCTTGTATTATATCCGATTTCAGTTTCAAAAACTATTCAGTATAGTGTAGCTAGACGGACGGACGGACCGACGGACGGAGTGAGGAAAGAGTAACCCAAGGCCGGTCACATGGGGCGGGTTGGTGAGCAGCTTGGAATTTGGCCTGTTATACCAAGTCTCTAATTTGTTGTTGTCCCGTTCACAATATTTTTTTATCAGGGCTTAAATGTTATTCGATGATTGTGGAACATGAGTCCAGGCAGAATTATTCTGAGCTTTGCTGCACACATGGTAGAGAGAAACATGATATAAATGTCTGGGAACATTATATCTGCATTCAGGGCGGAAACAGGTGTCTGTGTTTGTAACTCTGCATATCCAGAGTGTAGAGATATTGCCTTTGAAAAGCAATTGATGCAGCACAATTACAGTTTTGAATCGCAGGTCATGTTAATTTTTAAGTGCGAATTTCCAACATCGACCGAGGATTCCAAAGCAAACCCTGCATTTCCACAACTTAATTCATTGATTCCTGAATATAAGAATCCTCCCGTTAAGGTGCTTTTAATAAGAAAGACTATATAAACCCCCATTGTGACTACCATGAATATATGATTGGATTTCTACTGATTGTTGTCCATTCCCCATAAAGTTGCTTCTTCACCAACTGTTAGATAACAGGCGACCAGCTTCACTGATGTTATTCTGCAGCATGTAATGTTTGGCATCTTGGAGATTTTATTTGTCTCTACGGGGAAAATGTACTTAAACATATAAATTATAACCGACAGCGAATAATTATTCATGTCAGTGCTAAGCAAATACAACATGTAAAGGGTACATCAAAGGCGTCTCCGTGCGCGCTAACTATAACGATATTTTTTTGAGATACAAGCCAGATATATTCATATTCTACTATTATCTCGACTCTGCCTGAATTTAATGCCGATTCCTGCATTACAGAAAACTCTTACAGGACAGTTTTCTCTGTTTATGGAGATACTGGAGAATTTCCCACAAGTGATCACGTGTTTCCCATCCCCATGGGGATACAGGGCGGCAGCCCAGTGATCATCCCTGATGTCGACACATTGCAGAGCGACTTCCGAGGGCAGGGACCCGCTCACAAAGTCGCGATTTAAACATATTGCTGACTGCTGCAGGAAAGGGTGAATATTTGTTCACCAAAGCTGTGTGCTCGGAATTCTGCTCCCTACATACCAATGCCTAAATGACCTGTCTCCTGCTATAAGTATATCTATAACCTCCACAAGACCTACATCACTCCAAGATCCATGTGTTCAATTAACCTTGGCTTCTTTCGCATCCCCAGTGTTAATAGCCACACCATTGTGATCCGTGCCAACCCGAGCCCAGGACTGTGAACCCCAGGATTCACTCCCTGGGCCCCTCTGCCACTGGAACATTTTCTCTTCCATTCAGACGCTCATGGCTGCCCAAGCGTTTGAACAACGTGTTTGATTTCCGTGTCTCTGTATTAAACTGTGTTTGATAATTGTTCCCGTCAAGCTTTTCGGAATGCATTCTCGCATTAATGTTGTCTTATTGCTATTGGAGAGGAGCATTGGTGCACAAAGCACCAGGTATTCAGTCGATCTGCACTGCAAGATAGAAGGCAGGGAAAAATGAACAATGGTCAAACGCCCACATTGAATCGCCAAAGTTCATTTTTACATACATATAATCTTCCACAAGATGTGGGCTTCCCTGTTTGGGTCAGCAATTATTGTCCATCCCCAAATGCTCCTGGAGAAGTAGGTAGTGAGACGCTCCTTTTAGCCGCTGCAGTCCCTGTTGTGTAAGTATACCCACCGTGCTGTTAGGGAGCGAGTTGCAAGATTTTGTCCCTGTGGGGTAGGTACACCCACAGTACTGTTAGGGAGGGAGTTCCAGGATTTTGTCCCTGTGGGGTAGGTACACCCACAGTGCTGTTAGGGAGGGAGTTCCTGGATTTTGTCCCTGTGGTGTGGTACACCAACGGCAGTTTGAGAGAGTGAGTTCCAGCATTTTGACCTAGTGGCAGTGAAGGAACGGGCGATTTTTGTCCAAATCAGGGTGATGAGGAGGTTGGAGGGCAACTTCCAGGCGATGGTGTTCCCATGTGTCTGCTGCACTTGTCCTTCGAGATGGTAGTGGTCATGCGTTTGGAAGGTGCTGTCTTAGGTGCCTTGGTGAGTTGCTGCAGTGCATCTTGTAGATGGCACACAAGCTGCTGCTACTGTGCGTCGGTGTTGGAGGGATTGAATGTTTATGAATGTGCTGCCAATCAAGCGGGGCTGCTTTGTCCTGGATGGTGTCCAGCTTCTTGAGTGTTATAGGAGCTGCACTCATCCAGGCTCGTGGGGAGTATTCCATCACACTCCTGACTTGTGCCTTGCAGGTGGTGGGCAGGCTTTGGGGAGTCAGGATTTCAGTTAATCTTTCTTTACAGGAAGTGCGTTACTTTTTCGTTAGGATCATTCATCAATATTCATGCCGGGTGAAATTCTTAAATCACCGGGAAGCTTTGGCCTCTTAATGAAAACCACCTTGGATCTGAGTGAAGGTTGGAACTGAATTTGTTAAATCCCGCTCCCACTCTCTAATGAAAGTCTGGATTCCCAGTCAGTGGCTGACGTTATTGGGCGCGGCTGTGAAGGGGCCAATGAGAATACGGAGCAGCGATTTCCGGCTTCTCCACCATATCTTCATTCAAATGTCCCGAAATGAACACGATCAGCTTCAATCCTGCCGCCAACTGTGTCAATGCATTTCACTGGGAGCTGCAGGATATTCAAACTGTAGAAAGAAGAACCACAGCTCATGGGTGTCCACCTCGATGATGATAATAAATGTGTATCAATGCATCGTGTGGACAGATGCTTTAACGTCGCTCCTGCTACACCTATATCTATAAACTGCACCAGCCCCACAAACACCCAGGGTCTCTATGTCTCCTCTCCTGGCCTCTCTCACATCCCCTGTTTTATTTACCGCACCAGTCGCGGCTCTGCAACTGACTATGTTTGATTACAAACCCCTCCTTCAAGGTTTGAGCATTAGGAACAGGGCTGGTGGCAAACCCTTGGCTTTCCTCAGGTTGTTGGGCTGTAGTGTGGATGTCTGTGCAGGTCATTTTCTCACACAGGATTCAGGAAATTTTATCAGGAGAGGATTATGAGAGGTTGTTTCAGAAAGGCTAACAACAAGACACTGGGAGTGTGTGAAACAATATCTGGGTCAGTCAGGGTCACTGGGAGTAGATTTGCACAACTGATTATCCAATAAACCAGGCACTCCGACTTTCCACCTGCAAAATTGCCAAGCGACTTCAGCTGAAGGACAATGGAAGTGGGAAGCTGCAGACAACATAGCTCATGCTGCTGCTTTGTCAATTGCTTTCGTGTTGGGTGAGAATGTTGACTCAGTGAACTGGAGCCCCTGTGTGATGACACTTGCCTGAATATATATTGTAAAGTTGAAGAATTAAGGTACCGTGTGTACTGGGTGTAACAGTGTTTGCTGATTCCCATCATATAATAGATTTTGCTGTGTGTGTTGTATGAATACCGGAGTGAAATATCCAGAGGAGGGACTCTGAAGGCTGAATAGGGAATGATGGAGCAGGCTCGAAGGATCTCTATGGTGTATTAAATCCCAAAGTATAATCTCAATACGTTCACCTCCCCCAGTAAATGTTGTATTAAAGCCCAAAATATAATCTCCACACATTCACCGCCCCCCCCCACCGCCCCACCCCCAGTAAATGTTATATTAAAGCCTCAAATATAATCTCCACACATTCGCCCCCACCCAGTAAATGTTGTATTATAGCCTCAAATATAATCTCCACACATTCGCCCACCCCCAGTAAATGAGATGAAAAGTGAAAGTTTAACACTCCACAGGATGGAGAGCCTCACCTGAGATGAAAGTGATACAATGCCATCCTCTGCTGGCCGATTTTGGCACTGCAGGCGCTGCTCTTTGCCAGTCTCAAGAGGTTCAATCACTGAGTGGCTGGGTCTGGGCACGGGCTGATGGGGTGTAAACACTGCCAAGGGATTGAAATTTGCAGCGTTCGCTCGGTTGATGCATTCACCCCTTTAGCAGCAGACACTGCACATGAGCTCTGCTACTATTTCCCCATTGGAGGTATTTGTCCCGGGATTGTGTTTGGGGGATTATTCCAGTCTGCAATGTGGACGTTTGTTAAAATTTGAGACACTGCTCCCAATGCTACGCACTGTAAAATCTCTGAAAGACATTCTCAATGTTTAACCCCACACATGAATGAACACATTCCCAGGATAATTTTCTCCTTTTCGGACACTGATTCTTTATCCCTGGAACAAACATTGGAAACACCCACATTTTATGGGACAGAATTTAATGTTTACATCTTTACCACCTTTATTCATCCTGTCTATGTGCCAGACCAGGAGAGAAAATTTACACAGACCTTTCCCATCTTGCAGCACTTGTCCTGTGAACCTGTGGGTTATAGTGATACAGCCAGACAGGCAGTGTCGAAGTGAAAATGCCCCACCTCCAATCTTGACCCCCCACACCCCCTTGCACCCGCCTAGTTACTCCTCCAGTTCTAAAACTGACCCAAAATCTCTAACAGAATTGTCAATGAGAGTCTCCCTTTCGAAAACTATTGACTCTGGTGAAACAGGCGATTCTACCCACCACACAATAAACACAGAGTCTCAATGATGCCTCCATTATCATTGGAGCTGTTAAAGTGGGGAGTTAATAGTAGATAATAAGGAAATGGCAGACAAAATGAACAAATAGAGAGAGTATCGGTGTCCATAAGAGAGAATGTGTGTGCATGTGAGAGAGAATACATCTCTGTGTCTGTCTGTGTGTGTGTGAGTGTGAGAGAGAGAATGTGTGTGCAAGTGTTTGAGGAATAATATCACTACTTGAGTGTGACAGTGTATGTGAGGGTATTTGTGTGTGTGTGTCTGTATGAGTGAGAGAGAGAGAAAGAGAGAAAATTGATGTCTGTATGAGAGAGAATGTGTGTGCGTGTGAGGGAGAATATATCTGTGAGTGTATGTGAGAGAGGGAGAGAATCTCTGTGTGTGTGTGTGTGTGTGTGTGCATGTCTGGTATGTAGAAGAAAGAATATCTGTATGAATATGTGAGAGAATGTGTGTGTCTGTGTGTGTGTGAAAGAGAATATATCTCTGTGAATGTGACTGTGAGTGAGGGTGTGTGTGTGTGTCTGCGTGTATGAGAGAATATGTCTGTGCAAGTGTGTGTGAGAGAGAACACGTGTGTGTGTGTGTGACTGTGTGTGTGAGAGAGAGAGAGGGAGAGAAAGAGAATGTGTGTGTGTGTGGCTGTGTGTGTGTGCATGTGTGTGTTTATGTATGAGAAATAATATTTGTGTGGGTGTGTTTGTGTGAGACAATGTGTGTGTTTGTGTGTGTAAGAGATAATATATTTGTGTGAGTGTTCCCACACACATGTGTATATCAGTGTATAAGAGAGAGAATGAGAGAGAATTGGTGTCAGTAAGAGAGTGAATGTGAGCGTGTGAGAGAGAGAATGTATCTGCGAGTGTGACTGTGTGTGTGCCGGAGTATGAGATTGCATATAGCTCTGTGTGGCTGTGTTTGTGTGTGAGAGAGAAAGTATATGTGTGAATGTGCCCACATGTGTGAAAGAGAGGGAATGCGTGTGTATGTGTGTGAGAGGGAGAATGTGTCTTGTGAGTTTGACTGTGTGTGTGACTGCATGTATGAAAGAGAAAGGAAGAGAATTGCTGCCTGTAAGAGAGAAAATGTGTGCATGTGTGAGGGAGAATATATTTGTGTGAGTGTGACTGTGCATGTGGATGCATGAGAAAGAATAATTCTGCGTGAGTGTTTGAGAGAGAGAATATATCTGAGTGTGAGAGTCACTGTGAGTATGTGTCAATGTGTGCAGATGTGACTTTGTATATAAGAAGGAATATATCTGTGATGCGTGTGTAATTGTGTGTGTGAGAGAGAGAGAATATGTGTGTGAGGGAGAATGTATCTGCGAGTGTGACTGTGTGTGTGCCAGAGTATGAGATAGAATATATCTGTGTGTGTCTGTATTTGTATGTGAGAGAGCAAATATATGTGAGTGTGCCCACATGTGAGAGAGAGAGAATATGAGAGAATGTGTGTGTATGTGTGCGAAAGGGAGACTGTATCTTGGTGAGTTTGACTGTGTGTGTGTGGCTGTGTGCATGAGAGAGATAAAGAGAGAGAATTGGTGTCCATAAAAGAGCAAATGTGTGCATGTGAGAGAGTGAATGTGTGTGCGAGAGAGGGAATATATCTTTGTGAGTGTGACTGCATGTGTCTGTTTGTGTGCGAGGGTGTTTGTGTGTGTCTCCGTGTGTATGTGCGTGACAGAGAGAGAGAATTTATGTCTGTAAGAGAGAATGTGTGTGCATGTGACAGAATGTGTATGTGTTCATGAGAAAGAATATATCTTTGTTAGTGTGTGTGTGTGTGTGTGAGAGAGAGAGAGTTTTGGTGTGTGCGTGTGCATGTATGAGAAAGAATATATCTGTGTGAGTGTGTGTCACAATCGTGAGGGGTCAACTCCGTCATGATGGAACATAACTTGGCCACCGTCAACAAACCTAAAATGTCTGCCTGATGTTTGTGTGCTTTAAATAGATTCTCAAAGGAAGAGGGAAAGAGAGAGAGAGAAAGTGACAGAAGACACAGATCAAGCGAATAAGTAACAGAGGCTCCCAGACTGAGTGGGTGAGCAAGAGCCAGGGAGTGAATAAAGGATATTGGTCATAGCACATGGAAATAGAAAGAGGCCAATTAATCCTTCAACCCTGTTCTCTCATTCAATGAGATCCTGGCTGACCTGTGATCGGACCCCTTTGTCTCATATCTCTGCACCCTGTTAGGTAACTGAAATCTATTCACCTAAGATTTAATTATTAACAAGTGGCTTAGTGTGTGTGAGTGTGTGTGTGTGCGCGCATATGTGTGTGAAAGAGAGAACATATCTGTGTGAGTGTGACTTTTTCTGAGGGGTCATGTGTGTGTGTGTGTGTCTGCGTGTATAAGAAATAATTTATCTGTGCGAGAGTGTGTGCGCGTGTGTGAGAGAGAGAGAGAGAAAGTGTGTGTGAGGGAGAATGTATCTGTGTGAGGGGACGTGTGTGTGTGTGTGAGAGAGAGAGGATGTGTGAGTATTTGTGTGTGAGGGAGAATGTATCTGTGTGAGGGGACTTGTGTGTGTGTGTGAGAGAGAGAGAGAGAGGATGTGTGAGTATGTGTGTGTGAGGGAGAATGTATCTGTGAACGTGAGTGTGTGAGAGGGTTTTTGTACTGGAGAGTAAGAATAATATATCTGTGAGTGTCGGTGTTTGTTTGTGAGAGAGAAAGTATATCTGTGTGAGTTCCCACTTCTTTGAGAGAGAGAGGGGGAATATGCGTGTGTGTGTATGTGTGTGTGTGTGTGTGTGAGAGAGAGAGAGAGATAGATGTGTGTGAGAGAGAGAGATGGGGGAGACAGAGAAACGTGTGTGTATGTTTGTGAGGGAGAATGTATCTTTTAACGTGTGTGCTTGAGGGTGTTTGTGTTGTAGTATCAGAAAGAATATATCTGTGTGTGTCGGTGTTTGTGAGAGAGAAAGTATATCTGTGTGAGTTCCCACTTCTGTGAGAGAGAGAGGGGGAATATGTGTGTGTGTGTATGTGTGTGTGTGTGTGTGTGAGAGAGAGAGAGATAGATGTGTGTGAGAGAGAGAGAGATGGGGGAGACAGAGAAACGTGTGTGTATGTTTGTGAGGGAGAATGTATCTTTTAACGTGTGTGCTTGAGGGTGTTTGTGTTGTAGTATCAGAAAGAATATATCTGTGTGTGTCGGTGTTTCTGTTAGAGAGAGTGAGTGTGGGTGTTCCAACGTCTGTGAGAGGGAGGGAATATGCGTGTTTGGTGTGTGTGTGTGTGTGTGTGTGAGAGAGAGAGATAGATAGAGAGATGTGTTTATGTGTGTGCGCGCACACCCTTGTATGAGAAATAATTATATCATTCTGGGCCTTTTTTGTGAGAAACTGTGTGCGTGCATTTGTACTGGGAGAGAGAATATGTGTGTGTGTGTGTGCACATGTACATGCATACATGTGTGTGTGTGTGTGTGTATCAGAGAGAGAGAATGTGTGCGTATGTGTGTGAGAGAGGTAGAGTGTGACTGTGTGTGTTAGGGTGTGTGTTAGGGTGTGTGGGTATTAGGGTGTGGGTATTTATGTGTGTGCCTGTGTATGAGAAAGAATATATCTATTTGAGTGTGGTTCTGTGAGAGAGAATGTGTGTCTGTGTTTGTGTATGAGAGAGAATATATCTGTGTGAGTGTAGCCATATGTGTGTGTCTGTGTGAGAGAGAGTGAGAGGAAATGTGTGCACCTGTGTGAGAAGCAGAATATATCTGTGTGAGTGTGAATGTGTGTGTGAGGGTGTGTGTCTTTTGGTTTGTGTGTGCATGTGTGTGTGTTTGTGTTTACATGCGTGTGTGAGAGAGAGAAATGTGTGTGTGTGTGTGCGCGCACACGCACGACTATGAATGAGAAAGAATATATCATTGTGGGCGTTTTTGTGCGAGAGGCATTATGCCTGGGTTTGTGTGAGAGAATATATCTGTGAATGTGCCCGCAGATACGTGTGTGTATATGTGAGAAGGAATATATTTGTGCGAGTGTGTGTGTGTGTGTCTGAGAAAGGGAATGTTTTTGCATGTGTGTGAGAGAGAATATATCTTTGTGAGTGTGACTGTGTCTGTGTGAGGGTGTGTGTGTGCGAGAGAGCGAGAGAGAAAGAATCGGTCTCTGTAAGGGAGAGAATGTGTGTGCGTGTGAGAGAAAATATAAAAACAAAAAAACTGCGGATGCTGGAAATCCAAAACAAAAACAGAATTACCTGGAAAAACTCAGCAGGTCTGGCAGCATCGGCGGAGAAGAAAAGAGTTGACGTTTCGAGTCCTCATGACCCTTCGACAGAACTTGAGTTCGAGTCCAAGAAAGAGTTGAAATATAAGCTGGTTTAAGGTGTGTGTGTGGGGGGCGGAGAGATAGAGAGAGAGAGAGGTGGGGGGGCTGTGGTTGTAGGGACAAACAAGCAGTGATAGAAGCAGATCATCAAAAGATGTCAACGACAATAGTACAATAGAACACATAGGTGTTAAAGTTAAAGTTGGTGATATTATCTAAACGAATGTGCTAATTAAGAATGGATGGTAGGGCACTCAAGGTATAGCTCTAGTGGGGTTTTTTTTTAATTTTTTTTTTAAATAATGGAAATAGGTGGGAAAAGGAAAATCTTTATAATTTATTGGAAAAAAAAAGGAAGGGGGAAACAGAAAGGGGGTGGGGATGGGGGAGGGAGCTCACGACCTAAAGTTGTTGAATTCAATATTCAGTCCGGAAGGCTGTAAAGTCCCTAGTCGGAAGATGAGGTGTTGTTCCTCCAGTTTGCGTGGGGCTTCACTGGAACAATGCAGCAAGCCAAGGACAGACATGTGGGCAAGAGAGCAGGGTGGAGTGTTAAAATGGCAAGCGACAGGGAGGTTTGGGTCATTCTTGCGGACAGACCGCAGGTGTTCTGCAAAGCGGTTGCCCAGTTTACGTTTGGTCTCTCCAATGTAGAGGAGACCACATTGGGAGCAACGAATGCAGTAGACTAAGTTGGGGGAAATGAAAGTGAAATGCTGCTTCACTTGAAAGGAGTGTTTGGGTCCTTGGACGGTGAGGAGAGAGGAAGTGAAGGGGCAGGTGTTGCATCTTTTGCGTGGGCATGGGGTGGTGCCATAGGAGGGGGTTGAGGAGTAGGGGGTGATGGAGGAGTGGACCAGGGTGTCCCGGAGGGAGCGATCCCTACGGAATGCCAATAAGGGGGGTGAAGGGAAGATGTGTTTGGTGGTGGCATCATGCTGGAGTTGGCGGAAATGGCGGAGGATGATCCTTTGAATGCGGAGGCTGGTGGGGTGATAAGTGAGGACAAGGGGGACCCTATCATGTTTCTGGGAGGGAGGAGAAGGCGTGAGGGCGGATGCGCGGGAGATGGGCCAGACACGGTTGAGGGCCCTGTCAACGACCGTGGGTGGAAAACCTCGGTTAAGGAAGAAGGAGGACATGTCAGAGGAACTGTTTTTGAATGTAGCATCATCGGAACAGATGCGACGGAGGCGAAGGAACTGAGAGAATGGGATGGAGTCCTTACAGGAAGTGGGGTGTGAGGAGCTGTAGTCGAGATAGCTGTGGGAGTCGCTGGGTTTGTAATGGATATTGGTGGACAGTCTATCACCAGAGATTGAGACAAAGAGGTCAATGAAGGGAAGGGAAGTGTCAGAGATGGACCACGTGAAAATGATGGAGGGGTGGAGATTGGAAGCAAAATTAATAAATTTTTCAAAGTCCCGACGAGAGCATGAAGCGGCACCGAAGTAATCATCGATGTACCGGAGAAAGAGTTGTGGAAGGGGGCCGGAGTAGGACTGCAACAAGGAATGTTCCACATACCCCATAAAGAGACAGGCATAGCTGGGGCCCATGCGGGTACCCATAGCCACACCTTTTATTTGGAGGAAGTGAGAGGAGTTGAAGGAGAAATTGTCCAGCGTGAGAACAAGTTCAGCCAGACGGAGGAGAGTAGTGGTGGATGGGGATTGTTCGGGCCTCTATTCGAGGAAGAAGCTAAGGGCCCTCAGACCATCCTGGTGGGGGATGGAGGTGTAGAGGGATTGGACGTCCATGGTGAAGAGGAAGCGGTTGGGGCCAGGGAACTGGAAATTGTTGATGTGACGTAAGGTGTCAGAGGAATCACGGATGTAGGTGGGAAGGGACTAGACAAGGGGAGAGAGAAGGGAGTCAAGATAACGAGAAATGAGTTCTGTGGGGCAGGAGCAAGCTGAGATGATCGGTCTACCGGGGCAGTTCTGTTTGTGGATTTTGGGTAGGAGATAGAAGCGGGCCGTCCGAGGTTGGGCGACTATCAGGTTGGAAGCTGTGGGAGGGAGATCCCCAGAGGAGATGAGGTCAGTGACAGTTCTGGAAACAATGGCTTGATGTTCAGTGGTGGGGTCATGGTCCAGGGAGAGGTAGGAGGAAGTGTCTGCGAGTTGACGCTCAGCCTCCGCGAGGTAGAGGTCAGTGCGCCAGACAACAACAGCACCACCCTTGTCAGCGGGTTTGATGACAATGTCAGGGTTGGACCTGAGAGAATGGAGTGCAGTAAGTTCAGAGAGAGACAGGTTAGAATGGGTGAGAGGAGCAGAGAAATTGAGACGACTAATGTCGCGCCGACAGTTCTCGATGAAAAGATCGAGAGAAGGTAAGAATCCAGAGGGAGGGGTCCAGGTGGAGGGAGAATATTGGAGATGGGTAAAAGGATCCGTTGAACTGGGAGAGGACTCCTGCCCAAAGAAGTGAGCCCGGAGACGAAGACGGCGGAAGAAGAGTTCAGTATCATGCCGAGCCCGAAATTCATTGAGGTGAGGGCGTAAGGGTATGAAACTAAGTCCTTTGCTGAGCACTGAACGTTCAGCATCGGAGAGGGGAAGGTCAGGGGGTATAGTGAATACACGGCTGGGGTTGGGATTGGAAGAAAGGGTGGGGACGGAGGGACAGGCAGGGGTGGAGGGTCCTAGATGGGTGTTGGTGTTGATGAGTTGTTGGAGCTTGCGTTCCTTAGCACTTGAGAGAAAGAGAAAAAGTTTCTTGTTGAGGCGTCGGATGAGCCGAAGGATAAAATGAAACTGGGGGCACGCGCAGCTTTGAGAAAGGGTACGGCGGTGCTGCTGGAGGGAGAGGTCGAGTGTGTTCATATGGCGGCGCATGGCACTGAGTGTGGATTTCAGAATGTGACGGGAACAGCAGTCCGAGAAACGTTTTATGTCCCAGAGATACCTGTAATCCTGGGTGGGTTTGAAACATGAGGGGACCAGCCTCCGCATTCAAAGGATCATCCTCCGCCATTTCCGCCAACTCCAGCATGATGCCACCACCAAACACATCTTCCCTTCACCCCCCTTATTGGCATTCCGTAGGGATCTCTCCCTCCGGGACACCCTGGTCCAGTCCTCCATCACCCCCTACTCCTCAACCCCCTCCTATGGCACCACCCCATGTCCACGCAAAAGATGCAACACCTGCCCCTTCACTTCCTCTCTCCTCACCGTCCAAGGACCCAAACACTCCTTTCAAGTGAAGCAGCATTTCACTTTCATTTCCCCCAACTTAGTCTACTGCATTCGTTGCTCCCAATGTGGTCTCCTCTACATTGGAGAGACCAAACGTAAACTGGGCGACCGCTTTGCAGAACACCTGCGGTCTGTCCGCAAGAATGACCCAAACCTCCCTGTCGCTTGCCATTTTAACACTCCACCCTGCTCTCTTGCCCACATGTCTGTCCTTGGCTTGCTGCATTGTTCCAGTGAAGCCCCACGCAAATTTCCAAATGTGACGCTGCGTAAAGGACTGTAATTTTTATATTGCTTATTTATTGTTATATTTCCTGTGTTGAAGGCCAGGTGATGAATTGGACTGGGGGAGAGGGTGTTGAATTCCGCTCACTGAATTCTCTGAAGTTTTGATATATTTTGCAAAACAATCACTTCCCAACCAACACCCCCCTGCCCAGTTTTAAAGAGGGAGATTCGCCTTTTCTGAGGTTTGGGGTGGGGGCAGGCGAGGGACACCTGGCTAACATCACCTTGCTTGTGGGATCTTGCTGTGCCTATCTGACCTGCAGCCTGTCCTGCACTGCATCGTGGCTGCCCTCCCCAAACTCAGTTTACTGATGGGCTGATTGAGGATTGCTCCCAATTCCCTCCCGTTTCTCTCAGTAAATCATCGATAAATATAAAACATGGCCACAGTGCATCATTGTTTAAAATGGTCAGACAGAAACTTTTCAGAGTGCATTTGAATCCAGATTGACTCTGAGGTAGAGAGAAGGAACAGAGATAACAACAGATTATCGAACGGGAGAGAGAGGGAAAAATGAACAGAGATAGAGAGGGGACTAGATATGTACAGGGAGAGGGGGAGAGAGACAGAGAGAGTGAGGGAGAGAGGTGACAGTGTTAGAAGTGGAAAGTGCAATGTGAATATTTTGTGCCCAATCAGCAGCAGTCCTGGAGTGAGCAGGTAGAGGGGGTGGGACAGTGAATGGGAGAGGGATGGAAGGGGAATGATCAGTGTTAGTGTGGTTTTCACAATGAGGCAGTAAAACAGCTGGAGCTGGCAGGTTAAACACAGAGGGAGAGACGCAGCCTCTGGGAGTTGGGGGACGGGGGTCGGGCACTGGCGTGGTCTCCAGTGTTTAGTCACAGCCCAGCCTCCGAAAGTAAAGGACCCTCCTTTGCATGAAATTGTGGTTATGAGTGAGTGAGTAAGATTTTGGGATCATGCTGTGTCATTTATGTTTCAAAATTCTTTGCTTTATTTTTAATCAATTTCCATTTCTCTCCCCCACCCCCAAGGAGAATTGATTTGGAAGCTGCAGCATTGACGATGCAGAGAGAGGATCAATTCTCCGGGAGGAATCCTCGGACAAGAGCTATAACCGGAGAGAAAACTAATAATAAATGTATCCGTGTCTCTGTCACTCATTCTTATACCCAGAGACAGCACTTGTGGAATTTTCACACTGACGACTGGGGTCAGTGGGGGCTGGGGGGTGGGGAATGGGCGTGTTACTCAGGGGGATCCAGGTTGAGACACGGTGCTGCAGAGAGTCCCATTGAGTTCAATCCCTCCACCTCTTCCTGTGACTCTTATCTCAGATCCTCCCTCCATGTTCCTCACTGATTCCCCACATCTTTCTTTCCATCCCCATCTCTCCGTGTCCTTTGTATCTCAGCCTCTCTGAATTGTGACAAGTTTTCCATTTTATCTCTTCCTACAACTCTCTCTGTATCTTTTTCTCTGAAACTTTGTCATTCTGTTCTTTATAATCCCCCACCCCCACCCCATCTCAGCTCCTCTATTTCTTTCTACATCTCACTTTGTCTCTTAGCCTCTAAGAATATTTTTGTTTCTGCACGTCTCTCTCCCTCTCTCTCTCTCTCTCTCTGGATTATTCTACATCCAGGGTCTCTGTCTATCTGCCTTTGGGAGAGTTGGACTCATTGCCATGGTGTTGTATGGTTGGGAATGATCCGGATGCTCCTGTTTTAAATCTCTCCCAAATGTTATTCCCATTAAGTTGTGGAAACAGGGGGAGTGATGTGTAAAGGGAGCAGCCATTGCCAAGCACCCAGTTTGCAACATGACACCGGGTCTAATTCCATCCCAGTGCCATCTCTCCCTCTCGAAGTCTCTGCTCCCTCATGGGGGGGAGCGGGGTGGGGGGGTTGGGAGGCGGGGGGGGGGGGGGGGGGTGAGTGGGGTGCATGTGGTGGGGTCGGGGTAGAGAGGCCTTTGAAATTCAGGGGATTGCTCGGGGGAAGGGCAATTAGACACAGAGAGGGGGAATTCATTACATGGTGGGATGGGGGTGGGGGTGGGGGTGGCATGTGCAGAAATTGGAAAGAGGGAGGAAGTTAGACAGAGAGGGGAATTACATACAAGCTGGCGGGGGCGGTGGGGGGGGTTGGCGGTGGGTGGGGTGGGGTGGGGGGTGGGTGTGGGGGATGTGTGGGGGGTGGGGGGGTGGGATTGGAGAGCGGCGGGGTGGAATTAGACACAGAGAGGGAATTATGGATGGAAAAGTATATAGAGATGTGGGAATTGCAGAGAAAGGGAGGAATTAGACAGAGGGGCAATTAGAGTGATATGGAGGAATTAGACAGATAGGGGAATTAGATAGAGGGTGGAAATTACAGAGAAAGTTGGAATTACCGAGAGGGGAGAGTAGAGAATGGAAGGATTAGAGAAAGAGGGGAGCTGGACAGAAGGGAAAAGTTAGAGAGGTAATTAGGGAGAAGGGGTAAATTAGACATGGGGGCAATTAGGGAGAGAGTGGAAATTAGACATGGGGAGAAATTAGAAAGACGGGTAATTAGAGACAGAGGGGGACTTAGAGAGGGACAGTTACAGAGTGAGAGAGAGAGGGTGCGTAGAGAGACAGACAGGGGCCTTAGCGAGAGAGGGGGTACTTACAGGGAGAAGGGGGACTTAGAGAAAGAGAGAGGATGACTTAGAGAGAGAAGGTGTAATTGGAGAAAGGGAAAATTAGAGATAGATAATTAGAGAGAGAGAAAGAGGAGAAAATTTGAAAGAGCGAGGGAGGAATTGGATGGGGGTGGGGGGGTGGGTGTGAAATCAGACAGAGTAGAGTGGGAGAATTAGACAGAGAGTAATTACAGAGAAAGGATGAATTGACAGAGAGGAGGCAGTTAGAGAGAGGGACCGTGTAATAGACCGAGAGAGGGGAAAATTAGAGGGGACAAGTTAGAGAGGGGATTAGAGAGATGGAGGTGGGAGTCAGACAGATGGACATTTAGACAGAGAGGGGAGGGGGAAGAGACAGTGGGGGGGGGGGGGAAAGAGACAGTGGGGGTGGGGAAGAGACAGTGGGGGGGGGGAAGAGACAATGGAGGGGGCGAAGAGTCAGTGGCGGGGGGGAAATCGACAGAAAGAGGAGGCGGAAGAGACAGAGATGGGAGATGGACTTGGGAGGAGTTAGACAGAGAGAGATGGATTGAGACAGAGACGGGGAATTAGATTGAGAGTGGGGTGTAAGATAGAGGAGGTAATTACGGAGAGGGGGAATCAGAGTGGGAAGAATTAGAGGTGGGATTATAGAGAGGGGTGTGAGTCAGACAGAGAGAAAGGGGGCAAAAAGACAGAGAGAGGTGGGAGATGAGGCAAAAGGGCAGACACAGACTGAGAGGGAGGGGGGGGATTTCAGTAATTTCATTGTCTGCCTCAAGTTCTCAATGACACGGGTCATATCAGATGAAGTGACTAACTGGTCGTTTCTGTTTTTTGAAGGAATGCGGTGCCCCCCCGGAGACCTAATCAATGAGAATTTTACATGTGAGTTTAAATTGAAATTCCCACGGCCAGAATTGTCCTTTGTGTTCAGAGATTTGTCAGCGCTTCATGAATAATAACTAACAGGAAATTATCAGGAGGTTGTAGAAATCTTTCAAAATGAAAGCTTAAAAGTTGTAGAGCAGCAAATGGATCAGAGATTGCATTTATACAAATTGCTCAATGAAGTGATGAAAGTTACTTCACCTTTCAAACTCCAAGCAGGTGATTTCTAAAGGGGTAGAATTGAAAAGTAAAAAGGTTAAGCGGAATGTGCGTCAAATCTTGGTTCCACCAATTAGTACCGAGAACACTGCTGGTCAGCGTAGAATAAAAACCCATGTACAGAGACACTTGAGTGAGATTAAAATATTTACAAGGATTATCGAAGAAGGTCTAACTTTCAGCAGGGGTTTAGCATTACTGGGTGTTGTTCCTTATGGCAATGGGAGACTGAGGAATTTTCTAATAGAGCTCTTTGAAACATAGAAGAATGTTTCTGGTTGTGGAGAGAGCAAAACGGAGGTCATGAATATGCCATCCATCTAGTAAACCAATAGTGTATTCAGAAGGTCTAATTTGAAAGACAAAAGAAGACTTGTATTTATATAACAATTTACGCCATCAGTGGATGCCTTCAAAGCGTTTTCCAAGTGTTAAGGACGTGATTTTCCCGACAGGGATCTCATTAGAATCATCAAACTTCATTTACTGGCTACAGCAGCAGTTACAAGCATTCATCAAGCTCCACAACCAGAAGAAAACTCCCACTCTAAGGTCCCCTGCACTTACAGTTGATTCATTCACACTGTCACGCGATGGTATTCAACACAGTGAATCTTAAAGCTACAGCCAACATATTCCTTAAAGCTACAATTGCTACAGCTATTAACTAACTGATGTTTGAAGTTTTCTACTGTGTCAGAACCGGACGTCATTATGCGCAGATAAAACTCCCACAAACAGCAATATGAAAATGATCAGATATTTTGTTTTGGTGATGTTGATTTTTGGGTAAGAATCGCCACGGATGCCAGGAATAATTCCCCGATCCTTTTGTGAAACACCTTCCCAGGACCATTTTCATCCGCCAAGCCAGCAGATGGAGCCTTTCTTTGCAGTCCATTCCAGCAGTGCAGCACCCCCTCAGTACTGCACTGGAATGTCCGCTTTATTTTCTTGTCATGAAGCCCATGAGTGGGACTTAAACTCTGAATGTTTACGCAGAAGTGCTGGGATTGTGGAACACGCCACCCTTGGGAGTGGCCGGTCCGAAAAATTAAAAAGTTTTAAAGAGGATCTTGGGTGAAGTATGAGGGGTAAGTGAGGGTTATGCTAACTGACTAATTTGAAACATAGAAACCTAGAAATTCGGAGCAGGAGGAGGTAACTTGGTCCTTCGAGCCTGCTCCACCATTCAATGTGAACAAGGCTGATCCTTTATCTCAATATTCCTACAATTACACCATACTCCCGCACTCTCCTCATACCCCTTGACGCCTTTCGTCTTTAACACTATTTCCTCCTGAAATATATTCAGTGAGTTGGCCTCCACAGCTCACTGTAGAAGAGAATTCCACATTTCCACCTCACTCTGAGTGAAGAGGTTTCACCTCATCTCAGCTCTAAATGTTCTCCCCCATACCGTGACACTATGACCCTTTGTCATACTAATGTTGCATTTGTGATGTTGGTAACCATAATGAGCCACACATTGTAAATCTGCCGAAAATCCTGTCCAATCCATTTCCTGGTCTGATGAAGAAAATGGGAATGAAACACTAATTTTGGAAATGTATTCGCTCCCTCACTAGCAGTCAAAGACCTCTTTGTGCTGATTGAAGATAACTTGCTCCTAACTCTTAGCAAGAAGTGTAATTTAATGAAGCATCCCTGAGAAAACAGGCATATCATGGACATCAAACACTTCACTGAAAGGGGCGAATGTTGTCAGCACTTCCTGTTCAATATTTTGTTATTAATATGCTGTTGTTTTATTTAGACACTGCTCTTAAAATACGAACAAAGCTGAAGAAACATGTAAGTTGCAGTTGGGGCTGTGTTGGTGAGGGCATGTGCGGTTGAGGGGCTGTGTGGATGAGGGGCTGTTTGGGTGAGGGGCTGTGCGGGTGAGGGGCTGTGCGGGTGAGGGACCATGTTGCTGAGGGGCTGTGCGAGTGAGGGGGTTTGTGGAGGAGTCAGTGTTCAGTTGAGGGACTGTGTGGCTGAGGGGTTGTGCGGATGAGGGGCTGCTTGGGTGAGGTGCTGTGCAGGTGAGGGGCTCTGTGTGTGAAGTGCTGTGCGGGTGAGGGGCTGTGCGGGTGAGAGGCTGTGCGGGTGAGGGGCTGTGTGGGTGAGGGACTGTGGGGGTGAGGGGTTGTGGGGGGGTGGGGCTCTGTGAGTGAGGTGCTGTGTGGGTGAGGGACTGTGTGGGTGAGGGGCTGTGCGGGTGAGGAGCTTTGGGGCGTGGGGCTCAGTGGGTGAGGTGCTGTGTGGGTGAGCGACTGTGCGGGTGAGGGACTGTATGGGTGAGGGGCTGTGGGGGTGAGGGGTTGTGGGGGTGAGGGGCTGTGGGGGTGAGGGGCTGTGGGGATGAGGGGTTGTGTGGGTGAGGGTCAGGAACTGTGCGGGTGAGTGGCTGTGTGGGTGAGGGACTGTATGGGTGAGGGGCTGTGGGGGTGAGGGTTTGTGGGGGTGAGGGTCTGTGTGGGTGAGGGGCTGTGGGGGTGAGGGTCTGTGCGGGTGAGGGGCTGTGCGGGTGAGGGGCTGTGTGGGTGAGGGGCTGTGTGGGTGAGGGGCTGTGGGGGTGAGGGGCTGTGCGGGGTGAGGGGCTGTGTGGGTGAGGGGCTGTGGGGGTGAGGGGCTGTGGGGGTGAGGGCCTGTGCGGGTGAGGGGCTGTGGTGGTGACGGGCTGTGAGGGTGAGGGTCTGTGGGGGTGAGGGGCTGTGCGGGTGAGGGGCTGTGGGGGTGAGGTGCTGTGGGGGTGAGGGTCTGTGGGGGTGAGGGGCTGTGGGGGTAAAGCACTGTGCGGGGGGACGGCAACTGGGTGCGGGGTGGTGTGTATCCAGAGAAGTGGGCTTTTCAGGTGCAGTATTCTGCGGCTCGTGTGCTGTGCTTGTGGGGTGGCCTGCGGGTGTTGGGGGTCTCTTGCAGTTGGGGTGGGGGTGGAGGTGGTAGCTGGGTGTGTGTGGGTGAGGGGCGATTTTAATACCCCCGTATTCTCTGTTTTATTTTGGTCATTTAGACTCCTGGAAGCATGTGAGCAATATTTTTTCCCGCATTCATCCACTGAGTCCTTTTTTTGCTTTTTCATATCATAATCCTCATGACAGTTCATAATTTTTTATTCCATCAAATACATTTTCGATCACGTTTTGAGAGTGTTTAAAATTGCCACCGAAATGCGTGTGGGGAAGAGAATCCAACAGATCAATGTTTGTCTCAGTGGATTGAACAGACGATCCTCAATAGGACACGGATCTAAACCTCACACAAAGTCTCTAACAGAATTGTCAACGAGATTCTCCCTTTCAAAAACTGGCGTCGACTCTGGTGAAACAGGTGAATCCTTCCCAGCGCACAATAAACACACAGAGTCTCAATGATGCCTCCATTATCTTTGGAAAGGTTAAAGCCCAAAGCAACTTCACCTCTGCCCCCGCACCACCACCGCCCCCCCCCCCAACCCCCTCACCCCCGCCCAGTAAATGTTTTATCAAGGCCTCAACTATAATCCCCACAAATTCACACCCCCCAAAAAAAAGTTGCATTAAAGCCCCAAATATATTCTCCACGCATTCAGCCCCACCCCACTCCCCAGAAAACACTTTATTAAGGCTTCAAATATACTCCCCACACTTTCACCTCCCCCACCCCCGCCTCAATAAATGAATAAACTGATAATGAGGGAGATGTAAAGGGCAAGTTTAACTCTCCACAGGTTGGGGAAGCTTTCCTGGGATGAAAGTGATCCAATGCCACTACCTGCTGGCGGCTCACGGCTACTGCAGGTGCTGCTCTTTGCCAGTCTCAGAGAGGTTCAATCGCTGGGTGGCTGGGCCTGGGCACAGGCTGATGGGGTGTAAACGCTGCAAAGGGGATTGAAATTTGTAGCGGCCGTTCGGCTGGTGCATCTGAGTCTTTATCCCAGTAAAAAACATTGGAAACACCCACATTTACTGGGGTGGAATTTAACACTTGCCATTGGGAGATGCCGGGGATCGAACATAGGACAGCATACATGGGACGGAAGCGTACAACCACTCAGCTGTATTCCCTTTAACCACAATTAGCTAAGCGAACAAGGTGGGTAAGGAGGCATTTTCACCTTGAGGCAGTTCTATCGTTAAATTTCCCATTCCCATTACTTCATCCACCTGCCCATATCCCATTTTGTAACTTTGTCACATTCACGCCATGCACAATCCTGATGTGCTCCCTTTTCACACAGTGACACGGGCAGTATCCCAGTTGGATAGATTGAAACATGAAGATTCAGCACTGATGGACACCGATTTGCGAGCAGACAGCACGTTTATGGTAAATTGGAGAAGAAATGGAGATTGGAGATGTGGGTAGCGGTTAGGAGGAGCGGAGGTTTGGCGAGATTTTATATTTAAGAAATGGATTGATGAAAACAGTTTTGATGGAGAGGGTCGTGTTAGGAAATGGAGGCAGCTTAAGTAAGTTTGTCGGTGTTAGGAATGAATTTCTGCTTTAATGGTTAATTTTGATTTTCATTCATGTACCTGCGTGTAAAGAAGAGGTCAAGTTGAGTTTTGGTTTCACTTTCAAAGGTACTTGCATTCGAGGTTTTTGCGACTGTTGTAGCTCAGGTAAACATACAAGAGGGGAAGAATTGGAGTGTTTAACTCGGTTGGGGGTTTTCATTTATGGTTGCAGCAGTGATGATGTACAAATGATCCATTAACTACAAGGCGTAATAGACATAACGTGAACACAGCATTGAGATTAGGTCTAACATGTTTTGCTCCAGATTTTGTTCTGATGCCCCGTTCATCCTGCCAGGGGCTCAGGTCTCCTTTGTCCTTGGCCGAGAGGAAGTTCCTCTGAGTTGCAGCTACAGATTTCCGCCTCAGGCAATCCCTGACAGTGCTCAGCTCAGCCTGAAATAATACAACCTTCTTTGCATAACGGTATTCAACCCTCTTCTTTCTAGTGTGCACATTTTTTCACCAACAATCCAGCTTGCCTTATCCCTCCTGTGAACGAAATTCTGTAACGACCGGGATGGGTGGGGTCCCCGAATTATCAAGCCCCATTACTCCTGGGGGCGCACCATTGTTTTCTTTAATGCTTAACTTTACCCCAAATTGGTAATTGAGTTTCAATATCATTATCATCCCGAAGAAAAGAGACTATGACAAGGCTCCTTTCAAAAACACAGAATGATTATTTAACCTTAAAACAAAACTTATTTTAACAACTCGCAATTTCGAACTAACAAACAATTGCAATCAGGAAGTATAGGTATAGACCTCTTCCTAAAGAATTCCCCCAAACAGGCACACCCACACGTGAGTGAGCGTGAGCACACACACACAGGCACAAACACATATACAAACACACATGCACACAGACACACACACACAGAGACAGGCACACAGACAAAAACACACACACAAACACACACACAAACATACAGACAGGCACACAGAAACACACACACACACACACACAGGCAGACACCTAGAGACACACAAAAACAAACAGGCATACAATGCACACACACACAAACCAAGGTGCGCACACTCGCACACAGGCACAGACACAATCACAGACTGGCACACGGGCACAAACATACACATACACACACACACACATATACACACAGGCAGGCACACATACCAAGGTGCACAAACATGCACACAGGCATACACACACATACACAGCCACCAAAGAAGTACATGCACACACACTCACATAGAGCCATGCAGGCACAGGCACACACAGACACCCATACGCACAGACACAGATATACACACGCGGACACCCACACATGTTGACACACGCAGTCGCAAACACATAGGCACCCACAAGCGCAGACACACGCATACACACACACACAGGCATACAGAGAGACACGCACACACTGGAAATATGTTGACAGAAGAGATGGAAATATTTGGCATTAAGGAACGGGAATTTAAGCGTTTTTTGTAACAATAAACACAAATACGTGAAAGATCTGTCTTATATAACATCTTAAATGAAAGATTTCACACTGCAGACTTTTCCTTCCAACTGACCCCTGGATATATTCCATCAGTATCAAGCACTGTGAAAACAGAAAATAAACGCTTATGAACAAAGCTGCTGAAGTGTATCATGTGCTGTCACTGATACACTCCTGCCATAATTGACTACATAGGGCAGATTGGGCAGAGCCGTAATTGGAAAAGAAGTAGTATTAACGGTCGATTCAGAATCCAATAGTGACCTGTGTGCACACAATAAGATCAAAACCCGCATCTGGGGGAAAGGGGGACACTTAAAACAATAAGTGGAGGGAAAAGGGAAATAAACGTTTGGAATCCGCCTGATTCTTTTCGGTTTCTGATTCAGTCAGTGGTCTGGGGCAGGCGTGACTGAGGTAGGCGAGGGAACCCAGAGGGCAGCAGTGCAGGGATGTGAACCTGTGCAATTGTCCAATCGGCTTGAGGCTCTGTTTGGATGAGAGCAGGGAGTTACCGGGTGGGTGAGCAGACTGGCCATTGCACAGTGATACAGGAAGCCATTCAATTGGGGGGAGCAAACAGAAATGTGGTGGTAGTTAGTGACAGTACAGAGAGGGGGGATTGACACTGTTCTCTGCAGCAAAGAGCGAGAGACCAGGCGGCTGTGTTTCCTGCCCGGTGCCTGGGTTCCCGATATCTGCCAGTTCTAAACCTCACCCAAAGTCTCTAACAGAATTGTCAGCGAGAGTCTCCCTTTCAAATACTGGCATCGACTCTCGTGAAACAGGTGAATCTTCCCCACCGCACAATAAACACACAGAGTCTCAATGATGCCTCTATTATCTTTGGATCTGTTAAAGCCCCAAATATAATCTCCACACATTCACCATCCCTCCAATAAATGTTGTATTAAAGCCCCACAGAAAATGTCCACACATTCGCCCCCTCCAGTGAATGCTGTATTAAAGCCGCAAATATAATCCCCACATTCACTGTCCCCCAGTAAATATTATATTGAAATCCCAAATATAATCTCCACCCATTCACCGCCAACCACCCTCCCCCATCCCCAGAAAATGATAATGGGGGCGATATCAGTCTCGACATGTTGGAGAGACTCGCCTGAGATGAAAGTGATCCAATGCTACCATCTGTTGGCAGCACACGGCGACTGCAGGCGCTACTCTTTGCCAGTCGATATGAGAAATGGAGAAAATTATCCTGGGAACGAATTCATATGAAGCCTTTAGCAAAATGCAGTATGTGTGTTGGTGACTGGTGCGGGGTGGGGTTAAACATTGACAATGTCTTGCAGAGGGTTTACAGAGCACAGCAAAGTGATGCTGACACTGGGAGCAGTGTCTGAAATCTGTACCAAACGTCCACATTGCAGCCTGGAATAATCCCCCAAACACAATCTCCAGACAATATATCCAACGGGGAAAGAGGAGCCGAGCTCTTGGGCAGTGTCCGCTGCTAAAGGGCCGAATGCACCAGCCGAACGGCCGCTGCAATTTGAATCTCCTTTGAAGCGTTCACACCGCATCAGCTTGTGCCCGGATCCAGCCACCGAGTGAACCTCTCTCAGACTGGCAAAGAGCAGCGCCTGCAGTAGTCGTGATCCGCCAGTTGATGGTGGCATTGAATCACTTTCATCTCAGGAACGGTTCTGCAACCTGCGGAGAGTTAAACTTTCACATTCCATCTCCCCCGTTATCAATTTATTAATTTACTGAGGGAGGGTGAATGTGTGGAGTTTATATAGGTGTCGACCCTGATGAAACAGATGAATTATCCCCACCGCACAATAAACGCACAGATTTTCAATGATGCCTCCATTATCTTTGGAGCTGATAAAGTCCCAAATATAATCTCCACACATTCACCATCCCCCCAATAAATGTTGTATTAAAGCCCCACATATAATTTCCACACATTCGCGCCCCTCATTGAATGTTGTATTAAAACCGCAAATGTAATCCCCACATTCACTGTCCCCCAGTAAATGTTATATTAAAATCCCAAATCTAATCTCTACCCATTCACCGCCAACCACCCACCCCCAGCTCCAGAAAATGATAATGGGGGCGATATAATTCTGGACATGTTCGAGAGTCTCGCCTGAGATGAAAGTGACCCAATGCTACCATCTGCTGGCAGCATGCGGCTACTGCAGGCGCTTGCTCTTTGCCAGTCGGTCTGAGAAATGGAGAAAATTATGCTGGGAACGAATTCATTTGAAGCCTTTAGCAAAATGCAGTGTGTGTGTTGGTGGGGGATGCGGGGTGGGGGTTACCATTGACAATGTCTTGCAGAGGGTTTTTCAGAGCACAGCAAAATGATGCTGACACTGGGAGCAGCGTCTGAAATCTGTACCAAACGTCCAAACTGCACCTGGAATATTCCCCAAACACCATCTCCAGACAATATATCCAACGGGGAAAGAGGAGCCGAGCTCTTGGGCAGTGTCCGCTGCTAAAGGGGCGAATGCACCAGCCGAGCATCCGCTGCAAATTTGAATCCCCTTTGAAGCGTTCGCACCCCATCAGCCTGTGCCCGCACCCAGCCACCTGGAGACTGGCAAAGAGCAGCGCCTGCAGTAGCCGTGATCGGCCAGCAGATGGTGGGATTGGATCACGTTCATCTCAGGAAAGGTTCTCCAACCTGCGGAGAGTTAAACTTGCATTTTCCATCTCCTCCATTAACAATTTATTAATTTACTGAGGGAGGGTGAATGTGTGGAGTTTATATATGTGTCGCCTCTGCTGAAACAGGTGAATTCTCCCCACCGCACAATAAACACGCAAGTCTCAATGATGCCTCCATTATCTTTGGAGCTTGTAAAGTGGGGAGTTAATAGTAGATAATACGGAAACGGCAGATGAAATGAACAAATATTTCGCTTCTGCTTTCACTACAGAGGATACAAAAGCCATTCCAGTGATAGCTGCAAATCTGGAGATGGAAGGGAGAAGGGAAATCGGTGAAATTACAATCACTAGGGAAACGGTGCTCAGCAAACGAATGGAGCTGTGGGCTTACAAGTTTCCGGGTCTTGATGGATTTCATCCTAGGGTCTTTAAAGACGTGGCTAATGAGGGAGCCGATGCGCTGGAGTTAATTTTCCAAAATTCGTTACATTCTGGAAAGGTCTCATCAGGACCATTCTTGTTAACCTCTTCTGCACTCTCCCCAACGTGATCACATCCTTCCTATAATGTGGCGCCCAGAACTGTGCGCAATATTCCAGCTGAGGCCTAACCAGTTCCTGAATTAAATTCAGCATAACCTCCTTGCTCTTGTTTCTCCAGTCTGGATCCTGTTGTCAAAATTCCAACTCACTGGGTGTGATGTCCCTCCTCTCAATGTAGCCTGAAACAGGAGACACCTGATTGGGAGGCTGTTGAAAACATTGCCGGGTTCATATTGCCTTCAACGCCATCAAAAAAGCGGGCAGCTTGTGGCAGATTTACCCTCGCCCGTTTTTCACCCGAGATCAATTTTGCCCCATTTGCCAATACCCAGGGCATTCGAGTGACACATTATGTTTCCCATCACTCACCTGTTATAATGACAGAGACAGTCTCGCTGAGCTGGGGCCAAAACTGCCTGACATTGACGGAAGTTTTATATCGACATTGGTAGTGTCCTCCTTGGTCTCTGCTGTCAACCCTGATTATTCCAACCTCTCGCCTTGTGACAACCTGAGGATAGGAGAATTTTCTTCCCTCTCTGTGAAAGAGGGATTTCCAGCGGTAATCTGTAGCGGCGGTGCAGGAAAAGGTGACAGTCTCTCCCAGTGCATACACCCCAGTCGGTTGATCAAGAAATATGACTGGTCTTGTTAGTGGACCTACGGTGAAATAGAAATCAGGGAAATTAGAAATGGATCAGTGGATATTCATGTTGATTGAAAAGGAATGACTGAATATCGATTGCACTGTGTTGATGGGTAATCCTGAACATTGTGAGCGTACATTCCACAATAGAGGAACTCGTCTGGTATTTGATTGAAAAGCCGTGAACGCAAAGTTGGGATTATGTGCTGTCCCCCACAACAGCACGGTGCCCCAAAGCACTTTATAGCAAATTAAGTATTTCAGAATTTCAAAAACTCTTGCAAGATTCTCAGATCTGCGGATCCCCTCCACCCCACGCCCACTAACACACCCCAATGGGATTGGATTTTTATGAAGAAAGCATCGGGGAAAACGGGATGGATGTGACATGTAAGGGCTAGATTTAATTTGTGGAATTCCTTCAGTGTTAGAAAATAGAAGGGATTCTTCATATATATAATATACATGTAATGAAATGAATATATATATGGATATATATGTATATAGATACATACATAGATAGATAAATAAGTAATATATATGAATATTATACATATAAATAAATGAGTATATATATAGAGAGATAAATAGATAGATTATATATATACTATACATATAAGTAAATGAATAGATGGATAGATTATATATAATATACATATACATAAATGAATTTATATATATGTATGTATATATATAGATATGCAAATACATGTATTTATATATATATAAATTTATTTATTTATTTGTATATTATACATAATCTGTCGATGGATAGATTATATGTAATATACATATAAATAAATGAATTTATATATATGTATGTATATATATAGATATGTACATACATGTATTTATATATATATAAAGTTATTTATTATATGCATATTATACATAATCTATCCATCTGTTAATTTCTTTATATATATACATAGACAAATAAGCAGGTAGATAAGGTACATAATGTGCATATAAAATACATAGTTCGATATAATATATGCATATATGTATATATATATGCACGCACATATATATATGTAAAATGAATAAATGAATATCAAGATAGATTATATATATATGTATATATATATATATATATAAAGAATCCCAGCTATTTTTCAACAATTAAGTTCCATAAATGAATGCCAGATATGCAACGTTGATACAATATATAGTTTTTTGTCCAGATATGTTCTCGCCCATTGCCAGTAAGAATGATTCACAGAGTGTGAATTCGGAGCCCAGTGCTCGAGAGGTTCAGGTCAGGTGTTGAGCTGAAGATCGATTCGGTAAGATTTTTCAGGTCCAGTATTAAATAGTTTTAAGGCCGCTCCCTCTCACATCGGTATTCTTGCGACTGTCCTGATGAGTTCAAGATGAAAAGCCTCGAAAAAATGTCCTTTCTTTCAGCACCAATCCGGTTCTGCACGGACGCACGGCCATTGATGTTAAAGGATACATGATTCCTTGACAGTGATGAAAGCCTGCATTTGGAGGGAAATAAAAATATATATAATAGAATAACAGAAAAAAATTCGATCGATGTGTTCAACAGCGAATTGGATTGCGGTCTGAAAAGAGAGAATGTGCAATGTTGGGGGAATAGGGCAGGTGAGTGGGATGAGGTAGAATCCTATTCAAAAGAGCCAGTGCAGACTTGATGGGCCGATTGGCCTCCCTCTGCACTCTAAATGTACTGTGATAGGTTTCCTTTCCGGCATATTGTCCAGAGTTGAGCAATGCCAGTGATGGATCCCATCGCTCCCTCCTCTCTCAGGCACTGAAGGCCTCCGTGAATACAACACGGATTTGTCTAAACAGCAAGAGGCTCTAATAGACATGTTCACGCTCCGTGTTCTCTGTCACTCACCTACTACAGTCACCGTCACTGCCTCGCTCACCGAGGACGCCAACTGCTTCCTCTTGATGGGAATTAGATATTGGCACTGGTATCGACCAATGTTGCTCCTATCAGTAACCAGGAATCTACCGACGTTGCCAGTCGTGGTGATTTCATTAGAGGAGAGCAGTTGATCACCTCTGTAGAAGGCAAAGACTTTCCCCTGATTAGCTCCAGTGACATTACAGGTAAGGGTGACGGTCTCTCCCAGCTCATACACCGCAGTGGCTTCATCAAGGAACAACACCGGCGTTAGCAGCTGATCTGCGGGAGAGCCAATGGACAGGACAATTAGAAATGGATCGCAAGGATCCATCTTGGCCACGCGAAGTCCATCGATCTGCGTGATATCCGGTGTTGAGTTTCCACAAAATGAGAGTTCAAGTGCGATCACAAATTAATGAAAAAAATAATTGTATCCAAAGCGCTACTTTACAGCCTGTGCGCGTCCCAAACAGCTTCCCAGACACATATGCGGTATTCCAAAGTAGCCCATGCAATGATGAGTGAATTGCAGCCCTAAGTGTGTGCATGGAAAGATCCCACGAAAATAAATGAGGCAATGTCCGCACAATGTGTTTTTACAGTGCTATGTGCTTGATGGAGAAGTATTAGACCACAGGACACTGTGGACATCTCTTCAGTTATATTATATCAAATAGCGACCTTTGCCCTCATTTTCCTCGTTCTCGGACTAATTGTTTCCCGGTCTCATCTGAAACATGGCACTTCTGTCATCCCAGCGCTGCCTTAGTATTTGCACTTGGGAGTCCTGTCTGAATTATGGAGCTCAAGTCCTATAATATATACATCTACCTCCGACAGTGCAGCACTCCCTCAGTATTGGCACCGGAGGGAGTGTCGCTCTGAATTATGGAGCTCAAGTCCTATAATATATACATCAACCTCGGACAGTAGAGCACTCCCTCATTACTGACACCGGGAGGAGTGTCGGACTGGATTACGGGGCTCAAATCCTGGAGTTTTTCATCTAGCTCCGACAGTGCAGCACTCCCTCAGTACTGGCACCAGGGGGAGTGTCGGACTGGATTATGGAGCTCAAATCCTAGAGTATATACATCTACCTCCGACAGTGCAGCACTCCCTCAGTACTGGCACCGTGGGGACTGTCGGCCTGGATTATGCAGCTCAAATCAAAGGGTACATACATCTACCTCCGAAAGTGCAGCACAGTCAATACTGGCACCGGGGCAGTTCACGACTTACTCCTGCTGCTATGTTCTTATGCTCCTGTTGTCTCATCTGCCGTTTTGTCACCAGGGCAGGTGCTGGGAAACTGATCTGCATTACCGCCAACATTCTCCAGAGATGTTGAGGTGCAGCCATCAGATTCACTTCGATCAAACCAACCGGATGATTTAAAAGTAATGGTCGTTACTTTAGGGAGGGATGTTGAGACTGACCTTGAGAAACACTCTGCCGAACTCCAAAACTAACTAAAAAAGAGAAAATGGAATTTGATTAATGGAACACCAACACATTTTACAGAATACAGAGTGATATCATGATGATGAGCTGAGTTGCCCATTCATCCCACTGTCTTTTTGTGAGTTCCTTTCTGAAGCACCGTATTTAATTCATCTTTCTCCCTCTTTCCCAATATCCCTGCAATTTATTCTTTTTCTTTTAAGTTTTAACCCAATTCTCTATTGAAGTTCGTGAGATTACCTGTTTCTAACGACCTGTCAGGCGGCAGCTTCCAGGTCTCAACAAACTTGCTGTGTTTAAAAAAAACACACCGTTCCTCATGTCGCCTCTGTTTCTGGTGTCTTTAACCATAAACCTGTCTCCTTCTCGCAGAATCACAGGAATTTTTACAGCGCAGAAGGAGGCCAGTTGGTCCATCGAGTGTGCACTGACTCTCTGAAAAAACATTCTACCTCGCCCCACTCCCCTGCTTTATCCCCTTAACCTTGCACATTCACTCTTTTCAGGTAGTGATCCAATTCCCTTTTGAATACTTCGATCAAAAGTGATTCGAAAACCCTTTCAGGAAGGTCATTCCAGACTTCAACTGACAGCTGGATAAATAAGATTTTCCTCACATCACTTCTACTCCTTTTACCTATTATTTTGAATCTGTGCCCTCTAGTTCTTGATGTTCTCTTGAGCGAGGACAGGTTCTTCAAAATGTACCCTGACCACACCCCTCAGGGTCTTGAGTAGCACTATCAAGTCTCCCCTCAGCCTTCATTTCTCCAAGGGAAACAGTCCCCACCTCACCATACTATCCTCATAGCTACATTTCTTCATCTCACAAATCGTTCTTGTCAATCTCCTTTGTATTCTCTCCGATGCATTAATGTTCTTCCTCAATTCTCGTGCCCAGAACTGGAAGCAGTGCTCCAGGTGAGACTTAACTAGTTTCATATTCAAGTTCAACATGGCCTCCTTACTCTAGTACTCAATGTCCCAATTAATAAACATTGAGATACCATATGCTTTATTAACTCTCTCAACATGTCCTGCCACATGCAATGACCGATGTACGTATACACTGAGGTCCCTTTGTTCCAGCATTTCCTTAAGAGTCTTCAACATTATTTTATACTGTCTCTCCATATTCTTCCTGCCACAATGAGCCACATCATGCTTCCCTGCATTGAACTTCATCTGTCACTTGTCTGATCAATCCACCAAAATATTTATGTCCTTTTGCAGTTCAAGACTATCCCATCACAGTTGACAACGTTTCCAACCTTCCTATCATCCACATTTGAAGACCATATTTGGCACACCACGGTCTAGGTCATTAATATATATCAAGAAAAGCAAGCGTCCCAACACTGACCCCCGGAGAACTCCATGACGGTGCTTCCTCCAAAGTGTAAAACAAACAATTATCGTTACTCTCTGTTTTCTGTCACTCAGCCAATTGCTTATCCAAGTGTCCACTTTCTCTTTCATTCCATGAGCTAGAATGTTGCTCGCCAGTCTATTGTGTGTCACTGCATCAAATGTCTTTTGATAATACACACACACACACACACACACACACACACACACACATATATATGTATATATATATATATATTCCTTCACGGGATTGAGCTTCTCTGGCTCGTCCAGCGTTTATGGCCCATCCCTAGTTACCCCTTGAGAAGGTGTTGCTGAGCTGACATCTTGAGCCGCTGCTGCCCATGCGGTGAAGATCCCTTTAGATGCCCTTTCCAGGCAGTTCGGCAGTTTTTCAAAATTCATAAAAGGTCCATTTGGTGACCGAGTGGAACCTTCACTGAATAAGAAAGGGAAAGAGCTGGAAGAAGAGTGGATGCAAGAAACTGAGCATCTCCTCAGATCCTTAAATGCAGCCAGAACGCGGGACAGGATGAACAATTGGTGTCACCAGAGATCCACCCAGGCATTGTGAACATTGCGAGTTGGAATTGTGTAAGAAGGAGATGACGATATTCTCTTTTTTTATAGATCAGCAGGGCCATCTGCAGCACTGTGTTTACTGGAAGCCATCCCATTCTACCCACTGGGCATATATATATGTGTCCGTGATGTGCTCATCTCTAGCAGTCTGGTGGGGGAAGTGGACTTAACACAAGTTCCCAGATGGGAAATCATTCTGAATAACTGAGCAGAAGCGTCTCGTTACACATCGAGTGCTTGCAGGCTCTCTCGGGCATCACAAGGCACCTGGAATTCGACATTCCAGGGGGTAAAGTGACAGGAGAATCGGCAAACATTATGGAAACTGGAATTGATTGAAGAGAACAGGCAGAACACTGGATAAACACGGTGATAAAGACAGCTGGAAGGGGACTCAGTTCAAAGAAAGAGGAACTAAACCAGCGGCAGGAAGGACAGTGACTCAGAGCCAATGGAACAGCACAAAATATATCCACTAGGTTGTCCCCTGACGGTGAGGCAATCACTCTCCCAGATGTCTTCCTTTTGAAATCCACTGGAGATAAACGAATGTCAACACATCAACCATCACCACAACATATTTCTAACAAGAACACAGGGCTTAGGAGCAGGGGCAGGCCATCCACACATTCGAATCTGCTCCAGCATTTATTAAGATCATCCGGACAAGGGGCAGGAGTAGTCCATTCGGCCCCTCCAGCCTACTTTGTCATTCACTTCCATCCATTGTTTTATCTCCACCTTATAGACCACTTCGATCACTTCCCACTACCCCACTCACACAGCCCCCCCCCCCCCCCCCCCCCCCCCCCCACCCAGGGCTATCTGTCACTTTCTCGCCCTGCTTTCTACTCTTAATGTCACCTTTAGCACATTCCACAGCTAACATCGCCACCATGAACAGGACTTTGACTTTTTGTCTTTGATATCTTTGGAAATATCTTTTTTGCCTCCACCTATCACTGACCCTCCCTCCAACACGACCAGTCCCCCACCCCCGGCCTCAAGCAGCTTATATTTCATTCATTTCCATTTTTCTTTGGCTCTGATGAAGAGTCATATGGGCTTAAAAAGTTAACTGTGTTCCTCTCCGCAGATGCTGTCAGACCTGCTCAGATTTTCCAGCATTTGTTGTTTTTGTTTCAGATTTCCAGCATCCGCAGTATTTTGAATTAGATCATGGCTGATCTGGTTGTAACCTGAAATCTAATTCCCTCCTACTCCGATTCCCGTTCACCCCGTTGTTTACCAAGAATCGATCCACAACTGCCTTAAAATGTTCAAACACTCTGCTTCCACCGCCTGTTCAGGAACAGAGTTCCAAAGACTCACAACTCTCTGAGTGACAAAAAAAAATCTCCTCATCACTTTTTGAAATGGGCGACCCATTATGTTGAAGCAGTGAGCTCTAGTTCTAGATTGTTCCACAAGAGAAATCATACCCTCCACATCCACCTTGCCCAACACTCCTCCGGATCTTATAAGCTTCAATCAAGTCGCCTATTACTCTTTCAAACTCCCTCAGATACAAGCCTAGCCTGTCTAATCTCCCCTTATAAGACAACCCGTCCATTCCTGGTATTAGACCACAGAGCTCTGCAATCTCTCACTATTTAGATAATATGCTGCTCTTTTGTTCTTCCTGCCAAAATGGACAATTTCCCATTTTCCCACATGGTACTCCATGGCTTGTGTGGTTGCCATCTCAGCTCCACGTTCCTGTTTGGCCCCCAATTACCTTGACTACCTGGTTGATCAAAAGTCTATCCAACTCTGCCTTGAATATATTCAATGGGCCAACTCACATTGACCTCTGGAGAAGGGATTTCCACAGGCTAACCACCCTCGGAGATAGAATAGCAACATCTCCACATATCATAAAATGCGAACCTATAACAGTGTCCCATAGTTCTAATCTACTCCCACAGGGAGAAACATCCTCCTGGTGTCCTTTCTGTCAAGCCCCTCGGGGATCTTTTATCTTTCAATAAGTTCACCTCTCATTCTTCTGAGCTTCAAGGGGCATGGGATGAGTCTTTCAACCCAATATCTGTTCACGTGTGTCTGCAGACACTGAGTTGTTTGGCGAGGTGAGGCCATTGGTGAGACTGGCGGAATTGGCCTTCCTTTCGTGCACGCTCACTCCCAAGCATGCAGCAGGTCTAATGGGATTATGTCGGTACATTTGGCCCATACTCCCATGAGTGACCTCGAAGCTCTGATCTGATTGGCCGCGCCAGCACCTCCTCTCGATGGGAGTGGGGGAACTGGGAAGAACAGTGCATGAGAAACAAAGGGTGTGCTTAAATGGTCTGGATTTAAAGAAAACGTTGGAATCTTCCTGATATACTTTCAATTGAAGCTTCAACCACTTAACTCCTCATAGGCCACGGCTATAGGAGATATAATCGAGCCTTTAGCAAAAAAAAAATGTAATAATCTATTGTGAAGTCTTGGTCTCCTTACTTAAGATAGAGTAGACATTCCATAGAGAGAAAGCAGAGACGGTTCACCAGACTGATTCCTGGAATGGCAGGATTGCCATATGAGGAGAAATTGGACAGATTAGGCCCGTATCCGCTGGAGTTTAAAGTGTGAGAGGGGAACTCATTGAAACGTATAAAATTCTGACAGGAATGGACAGACTAGATGCAGGGATGATGTTTTCTCTGGCAGGGGGGTCTAAAACAAGGGTCACAATCTCAGGAAACGGGGTGGTCCACTTAGGACTGAGATGAGGAGAAGCCTCTTCACTCAAAAGGTGGTGAACCTGTGTAATTCTCGACCGCAGAAGGATGTGGAAGCCAAGTCGCTGAATACATTGAATAAATAAATAAATGGATTTCTAGACTCTAAAGGCATCAAAGGGTATGGGGAGAGATGGGGTAGGGCGTTGAGATAGAGGATCAGCCATGATCGTATTGAATGGCTCAGCAGGCTCGAAGGGCTGAATAACAGATTCCTCATCCAATTTTCTATGTTTTATTGTTTCTAAGTCACTTAAAATAAGATGAATTATTTAATATGGCACCTAATGTCCCATTGATTACAAACGTGGGGAATTAATTCAGCAAAAAGCAAAGCAAAATGCTGCAGATGCTGGGAATCTGAAATAAAAACAGAAAATGCTGTCAAATAAAAACCTCAGCTGGTCTGGCAGCATCTGTGGAGAGAGAGAGAAACAAATTATTTAGCGCTGAAAAAAGAGTCTTGCGACCTCGAAAGTTTGACTGTTTCTCTCTACACAGATGCTGATAAGGCTGCTGAGTATTTTTTATTTAATTCCCAGCAGTTTCTGTTTTATTACCTAATTAAGCAAACTCTGCAAAGCTGTTGCTTTGTTCAATCAAACTACACTTTGGTCTTGGAGAAAAAGGAGTGAATAGCTGAATAGATACAGCGATAATCTCTGTGCTCAAGAGAAGCTGCAGCACTTTTCCAAGGACATTGATCTCCGCCCATTCTGCAGATCTGTGTCACGCTGGCATGCTCAGCTCCAGCAGTCTGAATGAGGGAGTGGCCTTGAAGGGAAACTCTGAGAGCTCAAGGCTCCATTGAAGTATTCACCAAGGTTTTTTAGCTGTGCAGACAACTCACAACCGTGCTGACAGTATCACAGAGCGCCACTAATTCGGCTCCACTGGTGAAAAACGAATAAAAAATAAGAGTAAGCAAGTGAAGGAGTTTCAATAACAGCTGGGCAGCAGGGCGGAATGAAACAGTTTCAACCCAGATGTGTGTCCATTCATAAGAGGAACTGAATCTTTGGAAATCAAAGTGCTTCGTCGTAAACAAGTTAAAGATACATCTACTGGAAAGCCTCCTGGTGCCCACACGTCCCTCCCCTTCCCTTTGCTCTCTCTAGTCGCCTGATGGTGTGTTTTCACGAAGCCTACCCCTACCCCAAGGCCTCCCACCATCACCCACAGTATTAGGAGTGCCTGGTCGAGGGTGGGCGACTGCAAGACTTCACCCTAGGGCAGCTGAGAGTCCCACGGATGAACTCCACCCGTCTACCTGCCCAGCAGCGGATGATGTTGAGAAGTAATTCCATCGGTGAACGGACATTAGAGAGACTCCTGATATGGACAGTAATTCCCCCAACCCCACCCCTCTGATGGCAAACAAAAATTCAGGGTGAAATGTCGGTGCCAACTTTGCACATTACTTTTATGTATAGAATTAAAATTGTATGTTTCTATCCGAACATTCGTCTCTTTTTCCAGTACTCTCTGTCAAGGAAATAACTCTCCACTTGCAATCCCCTCCACCCGCCCCCACCACAGACACACACGCACACACACATCCCCTCATTATTCCATAACCCTATAAATCGCATGTCTTCCAATAACTGTCCAATGCCCTTTGCAAGGTTTTAATTGAAATGCCTGCGGACAATAATACATTCAATGTCACACTTACTCTCAGTGAGGGCAAGATTCTCCGAATTGCCCCATGGCTCCGATGCACGAAGCAAAATTACATGAGCTGTAAACATGGAGCATGAAACTGCCTTCTGGGGGCAATCCCCACCCTAACTCCCACTTGTCAACTATTTACCACAGGGCCCGCAAGTGGAGATTGAGGGAAAACATGATTGAGGTGAATAAAATTATGAGGGGCATAGATGGGGTAAAGAGGAAGGAACCTTTCCCCTTAGTGGGAGGATCAATAACCAGGCGGCATAGATATAAGGTAATGGGCAGGAGGTTTATAAGGGATATGAGGAAGATTTCTTTCACCCAGAAGGTGGTGGGAATCTTGAACTCACTGCCTGAAAGGGTGGTAGACGCAGATACCAACATAACATTTAATAAGTATTTGTATGTGCACTTGCGATGCCATGGAATACAAGGCTCTGGGCCTAGTTCTGTCAAAAGGGATTAGAATAGATCGGTACCTGTTTGACAAGCACAGACTCAATGGGCCGAAGGGCCTTTTTCGGTGCTGTAGGCCTCTATGACTCTATGAGTCTATAAGTGACAATCAACAGCTTCACTGACCAAAGTGGCCGAATGTGCCAGAAAAGTGACGCGAATTTCACACTCCCACTGAGGATTCAGCACCAGCACAGGTCTGGCCCAGTAATGGTGCCCAAAGTGCCCCACACAAGGCCAATGAGCTACCGACCATCGTGCACCTCCATGCCCAGTGCTGCTCTCCCTCTGCTACTCACTCACTCACCTACCAAACAAACCGGTAACCCCATTGCTCTCCTCCTTTCACGACTCACCAAAGAGCAGGAACAAGGCACCTGGCACCATGACCACAGTGCCCGGTCGGTTCAAGCTATCCAAGCGTGGACGGGAGGGAAGGGCAGCCGAGTCTCTGGCTGCCAGGCTCAGGAATCCAAAGCAGGAAGCATTGAGTGTGGGCGGGAGCCCAGGCTGGGCGAAAGCGAAGTGGCCGCCCCAGTTAAAGCTGACTCTGTAGCGTGGGATGCCACATGGGGGTGGTATGTGGGTGGGAAAGCTCCGAAATGCCACCTTTCCTAAGTTAGAGAATGATCGCGTGGTTGATGAGCTATAGAGGAATATAAATCTACAGCAGCGCCCTAAGACGTGTATTTGCTTGGAACATTTGCTCCCATCTTAATTGCGGGGACCGACTTTTCCTCACACCCATCAACCACCTCCACCCACCCCCACGACTCCCGTCACCCCACCACACCCCAGGCAGCACCAGACACTCTAAAGTCAACCTCACTGTTGTAACAAGCAACAAGAAAGCGACTCAACACAAACCTTCAGTGAGCACCCCCTCTTAATTTGATTTAATCAACGTACATGCGCATGAGTATCATGACCCAAGTATTGACCTGGGATACATCTGAGAGCAATTAGCTGATTCGTTTATGCCCACATGGGGAGACGGTGTCATAGGGGACCAGTGATCCGGAGAGTTTACTGGGGCATGGTCAGCTGTTGGAATTTAAATTCAGTTAATACATCAGGAATGTAAATCCAGTCTCAGTAATGGTGACCACAAAACTATCGTAGATCGTTGCAAAATAAAACATAACCACCTGGCTCACTAATATCCTTTCAGAAATGAAATCTGCCATTCTTACTTGGTCTGGCCATCATGTGACTCCAGATCTACGCCAATGTGGTTGACCCGCAAATGCCCTCTGATCAAGGACAATTGAATTGACAAAGCATGTCCACTATTTACAAGGCACAGGTCTGGAGTTTGATGGGTTACTCCCCACTTGCCTGGATGATTGCGGCTCCGACAACACTCCAGAAGCTCGACACTGTCCAGGATAAAGCAGCCATGCCAGATTGGTATCCCTTCCACAAGCATTCAATTCTCCACCACCGACACACAGTAGCAGCAGTGGGTACCATCTACAAGATGCACTGCAGCAATTCACCAGTGCTCTTTAGACAGCACTGCCCAAATCAACGGCCACTACTATTTACAAAGATAAGGGCAGCAGCCACATGGGAACACAACCACTTGGAAGTTCCCCTGCAAGCCACTCATTGTCTTGACTTGGAAATATATCAGGCGTTCTTTCACTGTCACTGGGTCAAAACCCTGGAACTCCCTCCCTAACAGGGACCGGGGTGTACCTGCACCACACGGCCAAAATCCTGGAACCCCCTCACTATCAGCGCCGTGGGTGTACCTATGCCACACGGGCAAAATCTTGGAACTCCCTCCCTAACAGCGATGTGGGTGTACACCACAGGGGCTGCAGTGGTCCAAGAAGGCAGCTCGCCATCAAGGGCAATTAGGGATTGCAATAAAAGCTGGCCCAGCCAGCGACCGCCTACCTACCATGAGAGAGTAAAGAAGTGAAACATCTTGATCTAACGATCTCCCATTCATCATCAGATGTGAAAGTGACAATACATTTCATGACATTCCATCCCGGCGTCCCAACTCTCCTCAGTAGGATTGAATTTAATTGAACCCTTTCCTCCTCTCAGACTTTTGACAGTTCTACAATGACATCACACGGACTGCAGCGGCTCAAGAAGGCAGTTCACCACCACCATCTCAGGGGGCAATTAGGGATGAGTCTAGCCAAAGATGCCCACATCCCATTAAGTGAATAAAAACCATATGTTTATCTGGCCTTCCTTTAAAGAGATTGATTCAATTCAAGACAACAACTGCATGTGGCAGTGACTTCCATATTCTCCCCACTCCCTGGTTTCATCATGAATTCTTCGTGTGGATTTATTAGTGACTGACACTTACTCATGACCCGGTATTAATGACTCCCCATAGACAATCAGTCCCTCGCACTGACCCCACGCACACTCAGTCCCTCCCACTCCCCCCACATAAACTCATTCCCTCTTACTCCCCCCACACACACTCAGTCCCTGGCATGGCCCCCACACACACTCAGACTCTCGCACTCCCCCACACATAGTCAGTCCCTCGCACACCCCCATAACCTCTCAGCACCTCGCACTTCCCCTGCACACCCTCAGTCTCTCACACTCCCCTCACACATGCTTGCTCCCTCGCACTCACCCCTATCACCCTCAGTTTCTTGCACTCACACCCCAAATTCTTAGTCTGCCACACTTCTCCCTCACAGACTCAGAGTCTCTTACTCCACGCCCCACACAGACTCCTTTCCTCGCACTGACCACCACACAAACTCAGTGCCTCGCACCCGCCCTCCAAACATACTCAGACCCTCGCATTCCCTCCCACACATACTCAGTCCCTTGCAATCCCCTCCTCAAATACACAGCCTCTCACACACACCCACACCCTCAGTCTCTCGAGCTCCTGTCCTCCACCACCCACTGCCCCCCTCCTCCATACCGCACCCCCCCACCCCCCCACCCCGCACACACACAAACAGAGGTGCCTCCAACGCGGGAGAGAAGCCACCTATGATTAGTGGAACAGCTCCATGCATCATTTTCCATTGCAAATCACTTGCTGACCAGTATTTTGAAAAGTGCCTCCTGGGTCCACATAGAGGGGCTTTGGGGGGCTGCAGCCAGCCCTGGGGCCGCATGTTGGACAAACAGATTTAAAGGGATCAGATTTGACTGTGCTTCTTTAGCCATTACCTTTGTTGTCTTTATACTTTTGTGGGATGTGGGCATCACTGGCGATGCCAATGTTCGCTGCCCATCCCTTATTTTGGCATTTTAGGCCATAACAGAGAGCGGTAAAGATTCAGCTACATTTCTACATTTCTACATGTCAGGACTCACATGTAGGCAAGGATGGGTAGCAGGAGTTTGGAACTCTCTGCCTGAAAGGCTGGTTGATTCAGAAACCCTTGCAACATTTAAGATGTATTTAGATATTCACTTGAGTTGCCTCCAGGGCTATGGGCTAAACGCTGGAATGTGGGATTAGTGTGGTCAGATCTTTGTTGCCCAGCGTGGACACAATGGGCAGAAAGGCCTCCTTCTGTGTTGTAAACATCTACGGGTCTTTGAGGCAGATTACCCTATCTTAAGGACATCAGTGAAGCAGGCGGGCATTTAATGGCAATCGATGGGGCAGTTATGCTTCAAATTCCAGACTTATTATTTGAAGTTAAATTCCATCCTCCATAATGGTGGGATTTGCAACCATTCCCCAGAGCGCCTTTCCCCATTGCCCAGGGACTCGGGAATCCTATTCTTTTTTCATTATTCATTCATGGGACGTGGGCTTCGCTGGCTGAGCCAGCATTGATTGTCCATCCCTAGTTTCACTTGAGAAGGTTGTGATGAGCTGCGTTGTTGATCCACTGCAGTCCACATGGTGTAGGCACACCCACGGCGCTGTTAAGGAGGGAAATATAAGATTTTGACCCAGCAAATTTAAGGGACAGCGATATATTTCCAACTCAGGAAGTTGAGTGGCTTGAAGGGAAACTTCCAGATGGTGTTGTTCTCATGTGTCTGCTTCCCTTGTTCATCAAAATGGCCATTGGTCATGGGTTTGGAAGGTGCTCTCTCAGGAGTCTTGATGAATCCCTGCAGTGCATCTTGTCAATGGCAGTCACTGCTACGACAGTGCATCGCTGGTGGAGGGAGTTTATGGGGGTCAATCAAGCGGGGTTGCTTTGCCCTAGATGGCGTCGACCCTCTAGAGTGTTGTGGGAGTTGCACTCGTCCAGGCAAGGTGGAAGGATTCCATCACACTCCTTACTTGTACCTTGTCGATGGTAGACAGGCATTGAGGTATTGAGTTTACATTATGTGCCAGGTGAACTAACATCTTGAAACATAGGAGAAAGGGGAAGACTATTCACCCCTCTAGCTTGCTGTTGGCCAATTACATCATGAATCTTCTGTAGCTACTCATTTCACCGTTTTTTTCTCCAAATGATCTATGACAGCCCCTGTATAAAAGGAATGAGTTCCCAATTTCTAATTGGCGCTTCCTGATATTATTCCTTAACTTCCTCGCCCTATTTTAACATCTATATCTTTTGCTTTCTGGGGTCTCTGATCAGAACAAATGGTTTAACTGCCTCTGCTTTATTAAATTTGTTAAACGTTGCAACATCTTAACTTGATTTTCCATCAATTTTCGGTCCTCAAGGGAACAGGAATTGAGCCTATTCTCATTAGTTAACACGTTGAGCAAGGTTTCAACTGTGGTTCACCCGCTTCAAGGACAATGTCCCAACCCCGCGTGTGGTGAACAGAACGGAACAGTTATTCCAGATGGAACCTTACTGTGTATCTGTGCACCTGATGCTTAACGTCGACCCCTGTTGCATTCCCAACCTCTTAGGACTGCTTTGCTGCTCCCACACCACTCAGGCGCAAATTGCGAACTTGCCAGATTTACCTCTCTGTGCTAAGGTGAGCAAATTCTTAACGCAGAGAAACTAAAGGCCAAAATCAATTGCCATTTCAGAGCGGGATTTTAGTGATGTTTATTGTTGTGGAAGCTCCCTTTTTTAATGTCATAGTTAGTTAAGCTTTGGTAGCTTTATAATGTTATCCCAGTCTCGTTGTAAAGCAATCCCGCGCTTTCAGTTTCTCAATAAATACATTAACATTTGACAAATGAGCTGGTTCTTGTTTTACTCCAGTCACTGGAAGAAACAAATGGGATTCCATCTGCAACAGCTCTCAGGCCAACAGTTAGATTAACGATTTGGACCTTGTTGTTATACAGGACATGAGACTACATGAAATTGGGAGGGAAGGTGCGCACTGATTTGCACCAGAGGACTTACTGCGACATATCAATAAACTGGCAGAGAGGCATATAACAGGAGAATGGGCATCAACAGAGAGGCAGCCGCCCCATTACAGTTTCGTAAGAAAAATAAAATTCATCGAGACATTGAAGCAGGAGCAAGGGTAGACAATTCCGCCTATCGAGCCTGAACTGATTTTCATCAGTGGGAGCTGAGGCTGGTGCCCACTATATTCCCTCCACCCAGGGCATGGGGCTCAAACAACATCTCTCTCACCAAGGCCTGGGAGGCATAAACTTATCTCCCTCCTCGGAAACTGGGGCTTATGTCCCCCCTGCACCACCGCCAACCCGAGTCAAGAGGTATGGGGGCAGGCAGGAAAAAGGATTTGAGGACCCAAGCAGATGAGCCATGTTCTTGTAGAATGGTGGAGCAGGTTCGAGTGCCGAATGGCGTACTTTTGCTCTTAAGCCCCTCCCCTTGGTCATTATGGATGCAATTTAGAAGCAGCGGTAGGCCACTCGGGCGCTAGAGCTGGCTCCGCTACTTAATATGATCATGGGTGTTCTGATTGTAACCTCAACTCCACATTCTCTCCAACTCCAGATAACCATTCACCCCCTTGTTAATCAACAATCTATCCCATTCTGCCGTAAAAATATTCAATGTCTCTGCTTCCACCTGCTTTAGAGGAAGAGAGTTCCAAAGACCCACTGGCCTTTGAGGTGAAAAACAATCTCCTCATCACGGTCTTAAATGAGTGAAGCGTTATTTTCAAAGAGTGAGCCCTAGTTCTATTGGAAACATCCTCTGCACACCCATCCTGTCAAGGCCCCTCAGGATCTTATATGTTTCAATCAAGTCATCTCTTCTAAACTCCACTGGATACAAGCCTAACCTTTCTAACCTTTCCTCATAAGACAGCCTGCCAATTCCTCATATTAGTCTGGTAAACCTTCTCTGAACTGTTCCCAAAGCATTTGCATCCTTCCATAAAGAAGATGACCAATACTGTAAACAGTACCACAGATGCAGTATCAACAATGCCCTGTTCAACTGAAGCATAACCCCACCCCCTTCTTTTGAATTCAACCCCCCTCTCAATAAATGACATTTTTTTTTTAGTTTTCCTAATCTCTTGCTTTACCTGCACAATAAATTTTTGCGATTGATGCACTAAAACATCCGGATCCCTCTGTAACTCTCACTATTTGTTATATATTCGCCCATTCGCCTGACCTCTCCTTAATCCTTTGTAGCCTCATTATGTCCACTTCATAACTTACCTTCCCTTTTACCTTTGTGCCAGCAGTAAATTTAGCCACCATCCTTTCAGCCCTTTCACCCAAGCTGTTCCTTTATTTGCACTCTTCTGAGAAGTCAAATGAAAGCCAACACAGATATGATGGGACGAATGGTCTCTTCTTGTGCTGTACTAATTGCTTCTTTCCTAAATTTTTCATGCTCGTACATTTGATGGTGAGTGGAATGATAAAGAACATTTGTTCTATCCAAAAGTTGGAGGACATTTGACAAGCCCTCGCCAGATCATCTTCTGCTGCTTCATCAATGAACTTCCTTTCATCATAAGGTCAGGAGTGGGGATGTTGCTGATAGTTGCACAATGTTCAGCACCATTTGTGACTCCTCAGATTCTGAAGCAGCCCATGTCCAAAAGCAGGAAGACCTGGACAATATCCAGGCTTGTGTTAACTAGTGGCAAGTAACATTCAGGCCACACAAGTGCCAGGCATGACAATCTCCAACAAGGGAGACGCTACCCATCGCCACCTGACGTTCAATGGCTTTGCCACCACTGGACTCCCAATATCAATATCCTGGGTGGTTACCATGTACCAGACACGGAGCTGGACTGGTCATAAGATCTCAAATGAGAGGCAAGAATGATGCCCCTCACCTCCTGACTCCCAGAAAACTGTCCAACATCTAAAAGGCAACATGTCAAGAGTGGGATGGATAAGTCTCCGCTTGGCTGGTTGAGTTCAGTTCCAACAACACTGAAGAAGCTCAACATCATCCAGGACAAAGGAGAGCGCTTGCTTGGCACTTGTTCTATCAACATTGACACGCCCAACACCGACGCACAGTGGCAACAATGTGTGTCATCCACAAGATTCACTGCAGGAACTCACCAAGGCTCCTTAGATAACGCCTTCAAAACCGACGACCGCAACCATCTAGATGGACATGGGCAGAAGATATGTGGACAGCAGACACATGGAATCTCTCCTCCAACCAACTCACCATTCTGATTTGGAAATATATCGACCGTTCCTTTACTGCAGTTGGGTCAACATCCTGGAATTACTTTCCTCACAACACTGTCGGTGTACGGACACCAAACTGACCGCAGCGGTTCTAGGAAGCAGCTCACCACCACCTTCCCGTGGGAAATTAGGAATGGACAACAAATGCTGGCGAGAGGCATTGACGCCCACCTCCCGCGAATAAATAAAAAACCAATGGAGATGTCAGGGAAGGAACCCAAGGCCTCACACAATGAAGACGAGAAGTCTCTCATAGCGGAGGCTGAGCGACGAAAACAGTGAAGACATCGTGGTGAGGATTCGTCGATGGTGCTTTGGTACACAGCAGAGGAGGGCAGTTTTGACTGAGAGGGTTGGGCCAAACTGAGATACTCTCTGAAGGAGAAAGTGCGGGAGAAGTGAAAGGAACTATCAGGCAGTGATATGATTATAAGTACCAGGCTGGTGCTCTGACAGCCTGTTCGAGCTGGAATGAATAGTGAGACGGCTTGGGGGAGGGGTGGTGGGTGGGCGATGGGCTGGCCTGGGGGAGTTCATTCACGGGGTAGACACCATCAACCTTTATCCGGGTTTCCATTTAGGCCGTGGTGTGCAGGTCATCATTCAAAATAAACACAAGGCTCCCAAGGGCCTTTTAGTCGTTCAGCCGCTGGAGGAGTGGTGGATATTTTATTCATTCTGCCAACTCCGCCTCGAACCCCTCAAGGTTTTGAACCGCTCTATCATATATCCTAAACAAAAACAGAATTACCTGGAAAAACTCAGCAGGTCTGGCAGCATCGGCGGAGAAGAAAAGAGTTGACGTTTCGAGTCCTCATGACCCTTCGACAGAACTTGCGTTCGAGTCCCAAATCATATATCCTGTCAACCTTCTCTCCCCCACGGATAATAATCCCATCTTCTGCAATGTACCCACATGACCCGAGTCCCTCATTCCGGTCAGCCATCCTGTGAATGGTATCTGCCGCATCTCCATAAAGCGAGAATTGGATTCGGTGTTACAGTTGACGAACTCACCTCTCTGGAAGAATCTGCACATTTAGTAATTTCCAGCTTTGACAGAGAATAATTGGTCGAGGCCTGGTACATAGAAGGATATTATCGCAAAGCATTATTGTCCCATTTCATTGCAGACAGACACAGGAAGGTGCACACCAACTGGGTCCAAGCCTCCATGTCTGTATCAGTTTAACAAAAGTAGCGCGGCCCTTGAAACGTGAACGGTTGTGATCAGGTCATTCTGTTTGCTTTCGTCAATCGTAAGGGGACCTCAGTTTCATCAACGAAAAAAGCGAGACGATCACAATGACGGCGTTTGTTCGCGATGTGGAATGGTCGAGAATCGAACCTGAGTCTCACACATACAGACCGCCACGCTCTAACACTCGGCGACGTTCTCATCAGTTGCAACGTATTTGGCATACAAACGGGATAAGGAGGCCATTTTGACCTTCGACCTTGTTGTATCGTTAAACTTCCCAATTGTCACCTGAATCCATTTTTCTGCCTAGGTCCCATTTTGTAGATTTATCCGAGTCATTTAATGCACGTTCCTGATTTGCCGACTTTCCATGCAGCAGAATCCCAGCTGGAAAGATTGAAACAAGGAGATTCAGCAATGTTGGAAACCGATTTGTGCGCTGGTCCATGGAGAGGAAATGGCGGTTGGAGATGTGGGCAGCGGTTTGTAATCGGAGTTTTGACGAGATGTTATTTTTGAGAAGGAGATTGATGGAAGCAGTTTTGAAGGAAAGGACCGTGTTAGGAAATAGAAATAGTTTAAGCTCATTATATCAGCATTTGTAGGTGTTTTGAATGAGTTTCAGCTTTAATAGTTAATTTTGAATTTCATGTCTTCATCTGTGTGCTAAGATGAGGTCAAGTTGAGCTTTGGTTTCACTTTCAAAGGTGCTTGCACTTGAGGTTTTTTACGACTCTTGCAGCTAAGAGTGGAAGAATTGGGCTGTTGCATAGCAACAGGGGTCCAAGCGTGTGACGCCCCTACCACAGACGGACACACAGTCAAACTAGAAACATTAGTTTGATTGGGAAGCTGCTGGAGTTCAGTTGGTTTCATGGTAGCTGCCAAGCGGAAGAAGCAACTTTTGATGATATCCTGAGGAGAGTTTGGGTCGGGCACATCACAAAGGCAGATGTATTTGTAAGACGAGTTATATGGCGAAAGCTTCAAGGTCAAAGTGGAAGAGCAAAGCAGAGGGAATCAATGCAGGATGGCTTGGAAATTGAAGGTTGTCCTTGGAAAATGAAAAGACTGACACATGATAGAGGCACATGGAGAGACTGACATGAGCAAAGAACCTGCCTGCGGGCAAGGCAGCCATGATGATGTGGCAATGTATTCCTAATGTAGGGTATAATTTGTTTATTAATTGTTCAAGACTGTTGACTGACTCCACATTCCAGAGAAGGAACTTGTTGTTTAATTTTATTTCAGTCCTGTTTGTTTCAAATTAAAACATGCTTTCATTCCTTGTATTAAATCATATTTCAGTCTAAAAATCTATTCAGTGTAGTGTAGCTAGACCGACGGACGGAGAGAGAACAGAATAACCCAAGGCCGGTCACATGGGGCGGGTTGGTGAGCAGGACGGAATTTGGCCTGTTACACAATGTCTCTAATTTGTTGTTGTCCCATTCACAATATTTTTTATCAGGGCTTAAAGGTTCTTCGATGATTTTGGAACATGAGTCCAGGCAGAATTATTCTGAGCTTTGCTGCACACATGGTAGAGAGAAACATGATATAAATGCCTGGGACCATTACATCTGCATTCAGGGCGGAAACAGGTGTCTGTGTTTGTAACTCTGCATGTCCAGAGTGTAGAGACATTGTGTTTGAAAAGCAATTGATGCAGCACAACTACAGTTTTGAATTGCAGATCATGTTAATTTATAAGTGCGAATTTCCAACATCGACCGAGGATTCCAAAGCAAACCCTGCATTTCCACAACATAATTCATTGATTCCTGAATATAAGAATCCTCCCTTTAAGGTGCTTTTAATAAGAAAGACTATATAAACCCCCATTGTGATTACCATGAATATATCATTGGAATTCTACTGATTGTTGACCATTCCCCATAAAGTTGCTTCTTCACCAACTGTTAGATAACAGGCGACCAGCTTCACTGATGTTATTCTGCAGCATGTAATGTTTGGCATCTTGGAGATTTTATTTGTCAATATGGGGAAAATGTACTTAAACGTATAAATTATAACCGACAGCGAATAATTATTCATGTCAGTGCTAAGCAAATACAATATGTAAAGGGTACATCAAAGGCGTCTCCGTGCGCACTAACTATAACGATACTTTTTTGAGATACAAGCCAGATATATTCATATTCTACTATTATCTCGACTCTGCCTGAATTTAATGCCGATTCCTGCATTACAGAAAACTCTTACAGGACAGTTTCCTATGTTTATGGAGATACTGGAGAATTTCCCACAAGTGATCACGTGTTTCCCATCCCCATGGGGATACAAGGCGGTAGCCCAGTGATCATCCCTGATGTCGACACATTGCAGAGTGACTTCTGAGGGCAGGGACCCGCTCACAAAGTCGCGATTTAAACATATTGCTGACTGCAGCAGGAAAGGGTGAATATTTGTTCACCAAAGCTGTGTGCTTGGAATTCTGCTCCCTACATACCAATGCCTAAATGACCTGTCTCCTGCTATAAGTATATCTATAACCTCCACAAGACCTACATCACTCCAAGATCCATGTGTTCAACTAATCTTAGCCTCTTTCGCATCCCCAGTGTTAATAGCCACACCATTGTGATCCGTGCCAACCCGAGCCCAGGACTGTGAACCCCAGGATTCACTCCCTGGGCCCCTCTGCCACTGGAACATTTTCTCTTCCATTCAGACGCTCATGGCTGCCTAAGCGTTTGAACAACGTGTTTGATTTCCGTGTCTCTGTATTAAACTGTGTTTGATAATTGTTCCCGTCAAGCCTTTTGGAATGCATTCCCGCATTAATGTTGTCTTATTGCTATTGGAGAGGAGCATTGGTGCCCAAAGCACCACGTATTCACTCGATCTGCACTGCAAGATAGAAGGTAGGGAAAAATGAACAATGGTCAATCGCACACATTGAATCACTAAAGTTCATTTTTACATACATATAGTCTTCCACAGGATGAGGGCTTCCCTGCTTGGATCAGCAATTATTGCCCATCCCTAAGTGCTCCTGGAGAAGGAGATAGTGAGACGCTCCCTTTATCCGCTGCAGTCCCTGTGGTGTAGGTACACCCACAGTGCTGTTAGGGAGGGAGTTCCAGGATTTTGTCCCTGTGGGGTAGGTACACCCACAGTTCTGTTAGGGAGGGAGTTCCAGGATTTTTTTCCTGTGGTGTAGGTACACCCACAATGCTTTTTGAGCGGGAGTTCCAGGATTCTGTCCATGTGGTGTACATACATCCACAGTGCTGTTAGCGAGGGAGTTCCTGGATGTTGTCCATGTGGTGCCAGTACACCCACAGTGCTTTTTGAGTGGGAGTTCCAGGATATTGATCCAGTGACAGTGAAGGAATGGCGATATATTTCCAAGTCAGGATGGTGAGTGGCTTGGAGGGCAACTTCCAGGTGGTGGTGTTCCCATGTATCTGCTGCCCTTGTCCTTCTAGATGGTAGTGGTCGTGGGTTTGGGAGATGCTGTCTAAGGTGCCTTGGCGAGTTGCTGCAGTGCATCTTGTAGATGGTAAACACACTGCTGCCACCACGTGGAGGGAGTGAATGTTTGTGGTGCCAATCAAGCGGGGCTGCTTTGTCTTGGATGGTGTCCAGCTTCTTGAGTGTTGTAGGAGCTGCACTCATCCAGGCAAGTGGGGACTATTCCATCACACTCCTGACTTGTGCCTTGCAGGCTTTGGGGAGTCAGGATTTGAGTTAATCTTTCTTTACAAGAAGTGAGTTACTTTTTTGTTAGGATCATTCATAAATATTCATGCCGGGTGAAATTCTTAAATCACCAGGAAGCTTTGGCCTCTTAATGAAAGCCACCTTGGATCTGAGTGAAGGTTGGAACTGAATTTGTTAAATCCCGCTCCCCTTACTCTCTCAGGCAAGTCTGGATTCCCAGTCAGTGGCTGACGTTAATGGGCGTGGCTGTGAAGGAGCCATTGAGAATCCGGAACAGCGATTTCCAGCTTCTCCACCACATCTTCATTCAAATGTCCTGAAATGAACACGATCAGCTTCAATTCTATCGCTAACTGTGGTTCGATGCATTTGACTGGGAGCTGCAGGATATTCAATCTGTAGAAAGAAGAACCACAGCTCATGGGTGTCCATCCTTGATGATGATGATAAATGTGTATCAAAGCATCGTGTAGACAGATGCTTTAACATCGTTCATGCTATATCTCTACATATAAACTGCACAAGCCCCACAAACACCCAGGGTCTCTATGTCTCCTATCCTGGCCTCTCTCACATCCGCTGTTTTATTTACCGCACCAGTCGCGGCTCTGCCACTGATTACGTTTGACAACAAATCCTTCCATCCGGGTTTGTGCATTAGGAATATGGCTGGTGGCAAACCCTTGGCTTTCCTCAGGTTGTTGGCCTGTAGTTTGGATGCCTGTGGAGGTCCTTTTGTCACACAGGATTCAGGACGTTTTATCAGAAGACGATTATGAGAGCTTGTTTCAGGAAGGCTAACAACAAGACAGTGGGAATGTGTGAAACAATATCTGGGTCAGTCAGGGTCACTGGGAGTAGATTTGCACAACTGATTATCCAAATAAACCAGGCACTCAGACTTCCCACCTGCAAATTGCCCAAGCGACTTCAACTGAAGAACGTGGGAAGTGAGGAGCTGCGCACAACTTGGCTCATGCTGCTGCTTTGTGCATTGCTTTCGTGTTGGGTGAGAATGTTGAGCCAGTGAAATGTAACCTCTGTACAATGACACTTACTGACTAGTTATTGTAACGTTGAAGAATTAAGGTACCGTGTGTATTGGGTGTAACAGTGTTTGCTGCTTCCTATCATATAATAGACTTTGCTGTGTGTGTTGTACGAATCCAGAACTAAAATATCTAGAGGAGCGCCACTGAAGGCTGAATAGGGAATGTTGGAGCAGGCTCGAGGGGTCTCTATGGTGTATTGAATCCCAAAATATAATCTCAAGACTTTCACCTCCCCCAGTAAATGTTGTATTAAAGCCCAAAATATAACCTCCACACATTCACTCCCCCTCAGTTAATATTGTATTAAAGCCTCAAATATAATCTGTACACATTCACCCACCCCCAATAAATGAATCAACTGATAAGGGGGGAAATGAAAAGTGAAAGTTTAACTCTCCACAGGTTGCAGAGCCCCGCCTGTGATGAAAGTGATCCAATGCCACCCTCCGCTGGCTGTTCCTGGCTACTGCAGGCGCTGCTCTTTGCCAGTCTCAGCGAGGTTCAATCAGCACAGGCTGATGGGGTGTGAACGCTGCAAAGGGATTGAAATTTGCAGCGGGCGCTCGGCCCGTGCGTTCACCCCTTTAGCAGCGGACACTGCCCATGAGCTCTGCTTTTATTTCCCCATTGAGGTATTGTCTGGAGATTGTGTTTGGGGGATTATACCTGGCTGTAATGTGGACGTTTGTTAAAATTTCAGTCACTGCTCCCAGTGGTCGGCTAACTTTGCTGCGCCCTGTAAAATTTCTTAAAGACATTGTCAATGCTTAACCCCACACATGAATAAACACATTCCCAGGATAATTCTTTTCCATTTCTGACACGGATTCTTTATCCCCGGAACAAACATTGAAAACACCCATATTTTATGGGACAGAATTTAATTTTTACATCTTTACCACCTTTATTCATCCTGTCCATGTGCAGGACCAGGAGAAATGATTTATACAGACATTTCCCATTCTGCAGCTCTTGTCCTGTGAACTTGTGCGTTACAGTAATACAGCCAGACGGGCAGTGTCGAAGTGAAAATGGCCCACCTCCACTCCTGACAGAACCCCCCCCCAACCCCCCACACCCCCTGCACCCGCCCAGTTACCCCTCCAGTTCTAAACCTGACCCAAAATTTCTAACAGAACTGTCAACTAGAGTCTCCCTTTCGAAAACTGGTATTGACTCTGGTGAAACAGGTAATTCTTCCCCACAGCACAATAAACACAGATTCTCAATGATGCCTCCATTATCATTGGAGCTGTTAAATAGGGGAGTTAATAGTAGATAATAAGGAAATATCAGACGAAATGAACAAATAGGGAGAGTATCCTTGTCCGTAAGAGAGAGAATGTGTGTACATGTGAGAGAGAATGTATCTGTGTGTCTGTATGTGAGTGAGGGAGTGAGAATATGTGTGCATGTGTTTGAGGAATAGTATAACTATTTGAGTGTGACTGTGTATGTGAGGGTGTTTGTGTGTGTGTGCCTGTACAGAGCCAAAGAGAGCTAAACAGAGCCTGGCAGAGTCAAACAGAGCAAAACAGAGCCAAACAGTGCTGAACAGAACCAAACAAATCCCAACAGAGTGAAACAGAAGAGAGAGAAAGAGAGAAAATTAATGTCAGTAAGAGAGAGAATGCGTGTGCGTGTGTGCGAGTGAGAGAATGTATCTTGGTGAGTTTGACTGTCTGTGTGACTGTGTGTATGAGAGAGAAAGAGACAGAATTGCTGCCTATAAGAGAGAGAACGTGTGCGTGTGTGAGGGAGAATATATGTATGTGAGTGTGATTGTGAGTGTGTGCGTGGGTGCATGAGAAAGAATAATTCTGTGTGAGTGTTTGAGAGAGAGAATATATCTGAGTGTGAGAGTCACTGTGTGAGTATGTGCCAATGCGTGCATGTGTGACTTTGTATATAAGAAGGAATATATCTGTGGTCCATGTGTGAGGGAGTGTGTGCGAGAGAGAGAATATGTGTGTGAGGGAGAATGTACCTGTGTGGTTGTGTTTGTGTGAGTGAGAAAATGTGTGCATTATTGTGTGTCTGATATAGCTGTGATTGTGCCCCTGTGCACATGTGCATGTGTGCGTGTGCGTGAGAGAGATCAAATGTGTGTGTGTTGTGTGTGTGAGAGAGAATGTGTGTATGTGTGCGAGAGGGAGAATATAACTTTGTGAGTGTGACTGTGTGTGTCTGTGTGTGTGTGTGAGGGTGTTTGTGTGTGTCTCTGTGTGTGTGTAAGAGGGAGAGAGAGAATTACTGTATATAAGAGAGAATGTGTGTGCATGTGAGAGAGAATATATGTGTGTGTGTATGTGAGAGGTGGAGAGAAAATCTGTATGTGTGCGAGAGGGAGAATTTCTATTTGTGAGTGTGATTGTGTGTGTGTTTGTGTCTGTGTTTGTGTGAGGGTGTTTGTGAGTGTCTCCTTGTGTATGTGTGTGTGTGTGTGAGAGAGAGAGAGACAGAGAGAGAATTTATGTCTCCAAGAGAGAACATGTGTGCATGTGACAGAATGTGTACCTGTGTATGCCTGTGTGTATGAGAAACAATATATTTGTGTCAGTATGTGTGTGTGTGAGAGAGAGAGTTTGTGTGTGTGTGTGTGTGTGTGTGTGTGTGCATGTATGAGAATTAATATATCTGTGTGAGTGTGTGTGTCACATTCGTGAGGAGTCAACTCTGTCATAAATGTCCTAGTGCTGTGGGAACATAATATGGCCACCGTCAACAAACCTCAAATGTCTGCCTGATGTTTGTGTAATTTATATACATTCTCAAAGGAAGACGGAGAGAGAGAGAGAAAGTGACAGAAGACACAGATCTAGCGAATAAGTAACAGAGGTTTCCAGACTGAGTGGGTGAGCGAGAGTCAGGGAGTGAATAAAGGATATTGGTCATAGCACATGGAAATAGAAAGAGGCCAATTAATCCTTCAACCCTGTTCTGCCATTCAATAAGATCCTGGCTGACCTGTGATCGGGCCCCTTTGTCTCATATCTCTGCACCCTGTTGGGTAACAGAAATCTGTTCACCTCAGATTTCATCTTAACAAGTGGCTTAGTGTGTGTGAGTGTGTGTTTGTGCATGCGCGTATGTATGTGAAAGAGAGAATATATCTATGTGAGTGTGACTTTTTCTGAGGGGGCATGTGTGTGTGTGTGTGTGTAAGTGTGTGTGTGTGTGTGTGTGTCAGCGTGTATAAGAAATAATGTATCTGTGTGAGTGTGTGGGTGTGTGTGAATGTGAGAGAGAGAGAATCTGTGAGTATGTGTGTGTAAGGGAGAATGTATCTGTGAACGTGAGTGTGTGTGAGAATGTTTGTGCCTGAGTATAAGAAATAATATATCTTTCTGTGTTGATGTTTGTGTTAGAGAGAGAAAATATATCTGTGTGCGTGTTCCCATGTTTGTGAGAGAGAGGGAATATGCATGTGTGTGTGTGAGAGAGAGAGAGAGTGAGAAATGTGTGTGTGTGTGTTTGTAAGAGAGAGAGAGAGAGAAATGTTTCTGTATGTGTGTGTGTGAGAGAGAGAGAATGTGTGTGTATGTGTGTGTGAGGGAGAATGTATCTGTGAAAGTGAGAGTGTGTGAGGACGTTTGTGCCGGAGTATAAGTATATCTGTGTGTATCGGTGTTTGTGTGTGTCCCCACTTCTGTGAGAGAGAGGGAATATGTGTGTGTGTGTATGTGTGTCTAAGAGAGAGAGAAATAGACGTGTGTGTGTGAGAGAGAGGGGGGGAGAGAGGGAAAGGTATGCGTATGTGTGTGTGAGGGAGAATGTATCTTTTCAAGTGTGTGTTTGAGGGTGTTTGTGTTGTTTTATCAGAAAGAAGATATCTGTATGTTTGTGTGTGAGAGATAAAATATATCTGTGTGAATGTTCCCACATCTGTGAGAGAGAGGGAATATGCATATGTGTGTGAGAGAGAGAGAGTTGTGTGTATGTGTGTGCACGCGCACCTATGTATGAGAAATAACATATCAGTGTGGGCCTTTTTTTTGAGAAACTGTGTGTTTGCATTTGTGGTGGGAGAGAGAGTATATGTGTGTGTGTGTGTGTGTGTGTTTGTCAGAGAGAGAGAGAGAGAGAATGTGTGTGTATGTGTGTGAGAGATAGATTGTGACTGCGTGTGTGTTAGGGTGTGTGGGTGTTATGGTGTGGGTATTTATGTGTGTGCCTGTGTATGAGAAATAATATATCTATTTGAGTATGTTTCTGTGAGAGAGAATGTGTGTCTGTGTTTGTGTGTGAGAGAGAGAATATATCTGTTTGAGTGTGGCCATATGTGTGTGTGCGTGTGAGAGAGAGAGAGGAAATGTGTGCACATGTGTGTGAGAAGCAGAATATATCTGTGTGAGTGTGAATGTGTGTTTGAGGGTGTGTGTGTCTTTTGGTGTGTGTGTGCATGTGTGTGTGTTTGCGTGTACATGCATGTGTGAGAGAGAGAGAAATCTGTGTGTGTGTGTGTGTGTGTGTGTGTGTGTGTGTGTGCACGTACATCTATGTATGAGAAAGAATATATCATTGTGGGCGTTTTTGTGTGAGAGGCATTGTGCCTGTGTTTGTCTGTGTGAGAGAATATATCCGTGAGTGTGCCCGCAGATACGTGTGTGTATGTGAGAAAGAATATATTTGTGCGAGTGTGGCTGTGTCTGAGAGAGAGAATGTTTTTGCATGTGTGTGAGAGAGAATATATCTTTGTGAGTGTGACTGTGTCTGTGTGAGGGTGTGTGTGTGCGAGAGAGCGAGAGAGAAAGAATCGGTCTCTGTAAGGGAAAGAATGTGAGTGCCTGTGACAGAGAATATATCTGCATGAGTGTGACTGTGTGTGTGAGATTGTGTGTGCGTATGTGTGGGTTTGTCAATGTATGAGAAATAAAATATCTGTGTTTGAGTGTGTGCGTGTGAGAGAGAGAGAATGTGTGTTTGAGAGGGAGAATGTACCTTTGTGAGTGTGAAAGTGTGTGTGTTTGTGTGTGTGAGAGGGAGATAGAAAGAGGGAACAGTGTTGTCTGTAAGAGAGGCAATGCGTGCACGTGTCAGAGAGAATATAGCTGTGTGAGTGTGGGTGCTTGAGTGACTGTGTGGGTGTGTTGCTGTGAGGGAGATTGTGTGTGTGTGTGTTTGAGAGAGAGAATATATCTGCGTGATTGAGGGTACTTGAGTGACTGTTTGTGTGTCTGTGTGGGTGTCAGGGTGTTTGTGTGTTTGTGTGTGTGTGAGAGAGAGAGAATATATCTGCATGAGTGAGGGTGCTTGAGTGGGTGTATGTGTGGTTGTGAGTGTCTGTGTGTGTATGTGTGTGAGAGAGAGAGAATATATCTGTTTGATTGAGTGAATGTGTGTGTGTGTGTTTGTGTGTGTGCGTGCAGGTGTCGGTGTGAGGGTGTTTGTGTGTGTGCGTGTGTGTGTGTGCGCGTGTGTGTGTGTGTGTGAGAGAGAGATAATATATCTCTGTGAGTGAGGGTGCTTGAGTGACTATGTGTGTGTGTGTGAGAGAGAGGAGGAGAATATATCTGTGTGAGTGTGACTGTGTATGTGTGTGTGTGTGTGTGTGTGTGTGTGTCACAATGGACAGGATCAGCAAGGTGTCGTTTCCTGTCATTAAGATCTCAACGGACAGGATGAGCGAAGTGTCCTGTCCTGAGATTAACATTTCAATGGACAGGATCAGCAAGGTGTCCTGTCCTGGGATTAACACCTCAATGGACAGGGCTCCTGGGGGAGAGAATGAGAGACATTCCAAACATGTCCAAGAATCAGGGGGTGCAGTCTGTATACAGCTCACTCAGGATAAATGTGGGTCAAACCATTCCCAAATGGTTCCCAAACCAGTCCCAAACCAACAAATTGCCAGTAGACTCTCTCTCTCTGGAGAGAGTGAACATGCTCCCACTCTGGTTCAATGTGTGTGTGTGTGTGTTCCTGTGTGTCTCAGTCTGCTTTCAAACTGTGATTTGGTTGTGTTGGGATGTTGCTGAGAGACTGATTTGAGAGTGGAAACGCTGTGATCTTGCTGTGCTATTTTGTCTTTTAAAAAATGGCTTTGATTTTCTCTTTTTAACCAATTTTATCTTTTTCCACTGAGAAATTTGTGTTCTGAAAACTGGAAGGTGAGTATCCAAGGAGGGAAAGTTTGGGACAAGGACAAGGACAGGAGCTTCTTCCAGAGGGGGATAGACTGAGGCCTGGTCCACAGGCTTCACCCACGTGAGTTGTGTCTGTTTATTACCCCGATCAATGTTTAATGTTCATCTCTGAGAGACAGAGAGAGAGAGAGAGATTGAGGGGGACAGAGATGTGAATGAGATGGGAAGAGAGATACAGAGAGGAACACAGTGAGAGGGAACAGTCTCTCTGTTTTAGGCTCTGGTTTATAACTAGGATATTTCAGTATTTGGATGCTGAGAGATTGTGTAACTGAGAAGGGGGGTGAGGTGGTTGAATCCTGTGCTCTTGCTGTGCTATTCTGTTTAGAATGTCCTTGCTTTGTGTTTTAGTCAATTCTTTTATCTCTCCCTTTTCACCAGGAATTTGGAGTTTGAAGACTGCAATGTGACGAGGAATCCTTCGACAGGAGCTTTTCCCCAGAGGGGAATGGATGGAGTGAGGCCTGCTCCACAGGCTTCACCCACATGAGTTGTGTCTCTTTATCACCCCGAGGTTTCATTTTAATCTGAGGGACCCTGGTTTTTGGTTCATCGATGAAGTGGTTTCTGTTAGAAGATGGGGTGCTGGATTTTGAAACCCTGGGGTTAAAATATCCCGGTTTTGCAATTGGTCACAAACACATTAACCCTTTGGTGTGTGACAAAGAGGGAATTAAACGTCTGAAATCTGAAGTTGTTTAAAAGCTTGTTTTAATTCCAAAAGAAGACAGCTGGGGAGACAATGTGATGAAGTGGACTGTTAAATCAGATTCACAGTGGCTATTACTGTTCAGTTTACTGAGTTTCTGACTGTAGATTTACCTCTCTCTCTCTGCAGCTTTGTTTCTGTCTGTCTATCCCTCTGCAGCTTCCCTCATTCTCTCTCTCCAGCATAAGAATGCTGGATATGTCTATCCCTCTCTCTCTCTCCAGCTTTCTTCGTGTCTATTTAAACCATATATTAATAAAAACTGTCCGGAAACAGCGATGTGGTTTGTCGTTATTTTAAATGGGGAGACAGAAACATTTTATCCCTCATTTCAATGTAGAGCACATGAGATAGAGGGAAAGAAACAGAGATATGGACAGAGAGAATCTGTGAGAAAGAGGGAACAGGGAGAAGGACCTTGATAGGAACATGTGTCTTTACCCTGAATGTGAGAGACGGGAGCAGAGGGAGAAAAGGGAGAGAATGATTGAAACAAAGAGAGAGGGAAGCCGAGGGGAGTGGAGGTGTAAAAACAGGAAGGGGTGGGGAGGGGTGTGGGAAACAGAGACAGGGCCGGAGGGTCTCCAGTGTGTAGTCACTGGCAGCCTCCACTCACATCCTCTGAGATAGAATGACATGTAAAAATAAACCCTGGGACGGTGATTTTAAAATGTGTCCCAAAGGAATGAGCAGCCCCTTCCCAAACTGAAAGAGGGAGTTTAGCATCTTCTGGAGACTGATGGGGGACAGGGGGAGACATTTTAAATTGGATTACACAGCTTCTGTTTGTGGATGTCTCTCTCTCTCCCTCCATCCTCCTGAATAGAGGGAGAGGGAGAATGATGGAAAGAGAGAGGGAGAGAGAGAGAGCAAAACAGGAGGAGTTGAGGGTGTTGGGTGGGGTGGTGGGTGGGAGAGAAACCTCACTTTAAAAATTAACTCATGGGCTCTGAAGCCCTCCTCATGGCCTGGAATTGAAGTTTTAAAGTGAATCCAGTGTAAATTGAGAATAAAGCTTGTGTTTGACGCAGAGGGATGAATGTGAGGGTGAAATGAGATGCACAGCGGGAGGGCCATTTGAATTCAGTTTGATGTGATTGTGATTGTTGGATTTCTGTGTGTCTCTCTCTCTCTCTCCCTCTCTGTCTCTGCATCTTCATCTTCTGGCATGTGAGGAAGGGAGTGAGGCAGGGAGGGAGAGAAACAGAGAGAAAGATGGAAACAGAGAGAGAAAGGGAGAGAGAGAGAGCGAGAGAGAGAAAGCAGAGGTGAGGGGAAACAGGGGGAGAGAAAGCAAAACAGAGTTGGGTTGGGGTGGGGTTTAAAAGACATAGGGTCTGGGGAGAGGGAGCTCCCCGTGTACACTCACTGACCAGCTCCCAGTGACAGCCTTCCAGAAAGTGGGATTTTACACAAACTCACAGCCTGAGGCAGTGATTTTAAAATGTCTCCTGAGAGAAACCAGCTGCTTCCCAGTTGAGTTTCAGCCCTTTCAGGAGGTATGGGGGTGTGGAGTGAGCAGGGTGGGGAAACTGAAGGGATGGCCCCAGATTGGGAGATCACACGGGTCAGCGGTGGGGAGAGGAAAGTTCTGGGATCCTGCTGTGTAAAATAAAAATGTCCGCCAGCCTTCCCTGCACAGCGACAGTGAGCACACTTTAAAAAATGTGTTCATTGAGTGTGAAGCACTCGGAGAGGGTCTGGAATGAAAATCCTGAGGCTGTGTAAAGTCTTGTTCACACTCCAGAGTCATGTCTGTGTGTGTTAGACAGGCAGCACCATGGGGTTTTCAGGGTTAAATGGAAGGGGCAGCAGCCATTTGAATTCAGTTTCATGTAGACCTGAGGGGGTTGGGGCAGGTGGGAGGGGAGAGCAACCCCCAGTCTCTCTCTCTCCAGCTTTCTATCTCTCCGTTCTCTCTCTCTCTCCAGCTGTTTCTGTCTCTATTTCACCTTTCAATAAAATGTTTTAAAAAGCACCAATGTGATTGGTTGTTATTTTAATTGGGGTGGGGGTATGGGTTGGAGGAGAGAGGGTGTGAGACCCATTTCCCTCTCACTTTCCCACAATCCTCAGTCACATTTATAACTGACCAAGAATCATGGTGTGTGGGATCTTGCTGAGCACACATGGATCCCCCCTCCCTACCCCCTGTTCCATGCACCCCCAACGGTGTCAGTGCTTTAAAAATAAAAAGATTGAGGAAAGAAGGAGGGTGCGGAGTGAGGGAGGGGGGATGGGGGCAGAGATAAAAAGAGGAACAGAGTGAGGGAGAGTGAAACAGAGAGAGGGGGTGGGGCTATTGGGGACTGAGGGGGGCTGGAGAAAGAGACACAGAGTCTGGGGGGGGTGCCGTCTTCCATTGTTGGACCACTCTTGGGATCCTGCTGTGCAGAATGGCCTTAATTGTATCTCTAATATCGATTTCAGTGACTGGGGATACCTGATTGTGGAATTATAAATATAAAACATGGCCAGTGTCATGTGGATTTTTGTTTGAGATTGTAAGACAGGAACTTTTCAGAATGCATTACAATCCAGCACTCACAGGGGCGTGGAATTAAAAAGGCCGGAACTTGTACCCGGGTCGAATTCACCAAGAACACAGGGCCTGTGTCTGAGAGCAAGTGATGTAAGGGTTAAAGATAAAAGGCTGGCAGCCATTTCAATTCACTGTTCTGACCTGTGATTGTAAAATTCTCAGTCTCTTCTCTCTCCCTCAGTCACTACATCTTTCTCCCTTAGTTAGAGAAATGGGTGAAGAGAGAAACACAGAGAGAGAGAGAGAGAGAGGGAAAGGGGGGAGTGAGTGAGGCTTAAAAGAGGGGCAAAGATAGCAAAACAGAGGAGGGTGGCAAATAGACACAGGATCTGGGTGTCTCCGATGTGTAGGCTCTGCCCAGCTCCCAATCACATAATTCTAGAAAAGTCCGAATTGCAGAAGTAAATCCAGGGACAGTGAAGCAAGTGAGTAACTAACAATGAGAGTATTTTAAAAATGAATTCATTCACTGCAAAGCACTCAGCTTTTCTGAGGTTCTGAATGGGGGTCTTCACTGTCTTAGTCTATCTGCAACATGCTCTCTCTCACTATGTCTCTCTGCCTGTGTAGATATTTGCCCATTTTAAAAAGTGCAAAGCAAAGCAGACTGCACCCTGTGGGATCTTCCTGTACACAAATTGCCTGCAGCTTTTCCTGGACTGCAGCAGTGACCACACAATGTCAAAAAGAAATCAGTTCATTGACTGTCATTCAAATTAAAAGCCCCTGATCCTGGTTAAAGGCTTGTTCTAAACTCCAAAATTGTCCTTGTGTTTGAGACAGGGTGATGGGATCTTGAGGGATTCTAAGGGGAGCTGGGGTGGAATTTCCCTGTCTCTGTCACTCCAGCTTTCTCTCTCTGTCTCTCTTTCAAGACGTTTCTTTCTCTACTTTATCTTGTAATAAACTGCTTAATAATTCCCAATGCAATTTGTAGATATTTGAATTGGGGGAGAGGGGAGGACGGAGGGGTGTTGGGGTGGGGGGTGAGGGGGAGTAGGTACCATTTCCCTCTCACTGCTTCCGGCCCTGTCTGTGAGGTTTGGGATGAGCTGTGGAGGGAGAGGAATATTATGTTAGACTGGGGCCTGTTCCTGTCCCTGTGCTTTACTGCAGCCTCTATGACTAGGCCCAATTCAAGGCCTAATTTCAGGCCCCTGGGGAGGGGCTGTGCATTGTCTGAACTCCCCAATAATGCCTGTGTTTTAGGCCATGAATGTGACGATGAAACAAAATGTGCAGCAGCCACTTGAATTCAACTGATTTGTGGCTGTGATTGTGCGTTTTCTTGCTGTCTCTCTCTCTCTCTCCCATCTTTCTCTTTCGATTGTGAGTTATCAAGGAGGGAGGGAGAGAGAAATGGGAGAGGGAGGGAAACAGGGATAGGGAGAGAGGCAGGGAGGGAAGAGATGGGGATCTGTGGGTCTCCGGCGTACAGTCACTGCCCAGCTCCCAGTCTGTGCAGAAAAGATCCTCACCCCCCCAGACTACCAGAAGGTTTGATTAGTGCATAGAAACTGTGTCACTGAGGGCCAATTTGTGCAATTTTGTTTCAATATATTTCCCTGACTTGTCTTTTTCATCAATTCTCAACCCGAAAATACTTTTATCTGACTGTGAGCACGTTGCAAAGTTTGGGATCTTTCTGTGCGCAAATACCAAACAGGGTTTCCTAAATGACCAGCAGTGAGCACACTTTGAAAATTAATTCAGTGACTGGTGAAGCTGGTGGGAGGGCCTGAAGTGAAACTTGTTCACGTGAGGCTGTTTCCCCGAATAAGGCTGCTGTTTTAGACACTGCGATGAATTGAGGCTTTAATGAAATGTGCTGGAACCATTTTGAATTGAGTTTATTGAGGTCCTGACTGTGGTTTTCTCTCTCTCTCTCTCTCTCTTTGCCTCTCCATATTCTGGCATGTGAGAAACAGAGAGTGAGGGAGAAAGAGTTCGATTTGGGAAAGAGGGTATATTGAGGGAAATAGTGGTGGGGGGAGTCGTGGTTCAGAAAGCGGGGAGACAGGATTTGGGGTTCCTACGGTGAGGCCTTGGTGTGGATGTTTGTGGGATCCTGCTGTTCCCTGCAATTGTAAACATTTAATATTGACTTACCAATGTATCTGTGTTCCTGGAATTGAATTTCTAAATGCTACCCGCTGTGTAAACGCTTGTATTTTTTATACTGTTTATTTATTGTTATGTTTACAGTGTTGAAGGTCAGATGATCAATTGAATGGGAGCAGGGCGAGGGGGAGGGGGAGCACTCACTCATTCTCTGAAGCTTCCAAAGTTTTGTAGAACAATCAGACCCCCACGCCCTCCCAAGTTTTAAAGAGAGAGATTAGCATTTTCATTGCATCTGGGGGAAGGATACCTGGCTCACACCACCTTGAACATGGGATCTTGCTGTGCCTATCTGGCCTGCAGCCTGTCCTGCACTGCAGCCGTGGTTACACTCCATGAATTCAGTTTACTGATGGGCTGAGTGAGGATTGCTCCCATTTCCACCCCCACCCGTCACAGCCCCCATTTCTCTCAGTAAATCATTGATAAATATAAAACAAGGCCAGAGGGAATCATTATTTAAAAAGGGAAGGCAGGAACTTTTCAGAGTGCAATTAAAAAAACTGCAACTTGGAACCGGGTCTAATTCACCAAGAACACAGGGCCTGTGTCTGAGATCAAGCGATGTAAGGGTTAAAGGTAAAGGCCCGGCAGCCAGTTTATTTCACTTTATTGATCTCTAATTGTAAAATTATCAGTCTCTTCTCTCTTCCTCAGTCTCTCCATCTTTCTCTCTTAATAAGGGAGATGGGTGAAGCGATAGAGAGAGAGAGGGGGGAGAGAGTGAGGGGAAACAGTGGGGCAGAGATAGTAAAACAGATGAGGGGGTGAGGGTGAATAGACACAGGATCTGAGGGTCTCCGATGTGTAGACTCTGCCCAGCTCCCAGTCATATCGTCCAGAAAGGCTGAATTGCAAAAATTAATGCAGGGACAGTGAAGCAAGTGACTAACTAACAATGAGTGTATTTTAAAAATTCATTCATTCACTGGAAAGCACTCAGTTTTTCTGAGGTTCCGAAGGGGGCTCTTCACTGTCTCAGTCTCTCTCCACCATGCTCCCCCTCTCTCTGTAAATATTTCCCCAATTTAAAAAGTGCTAAGCAAAGCTGACTGGCCCCTGTGGGATCTTGCTCTGCACAAAATGCCTGCAGTGTTTCATACTGTGCCACAATGTGTTAATTTATTAAAATGTGCTCATTGGACTAATTTCCCGTCACTCAGGAGCCCTTCACCAAGTCCAAACTCTGAGAGTGTGTAAAAGATTGCGCTAATTTCTCAATAATGCTGGTGTTTTAGGCAGGGAGATGAATTGGAAGGTGGAGCAACCATCTGAATTTGTTCTGTCTCTCTAGGATGTGTCCCTTCATTACTACAGAGAGAGGAGGGAGAGAGTGAGGGCAACAGGAAAAGAAAAGTGAAACAGAGGCAGGGGGTTGGGGTTGAGGAAGAGACATAGGATCTGGGGGTTTTGAGGGGGTCTCCAGTGTGGAGTCAGTGCCCAGCTCCCAGTCTCTGCAGAAAAGCCTCACTCACACCCTCCTGGGGACGCCTGGTTTGTAAAAATCGAGGCTGGGACAGAGATTTCAAAAAGTCTCACACAGGAAGCAGCAGCTGGTCCCAGTTTACAGGGGAGAGTTTAGGTCTTTCTGGGGGTGTGTCCAGCCTCAGGGTGCACATGGTGCCCGGGGTGGGGAGTGGGGGAAGAGGGAGGATTACAGCAGCCATGAGGCTAGGAAAGGAATGTGTCTCCCTGTTCCCATCCGAACAGCATCACATTGCTGCCTGTGGAATCCTCCTGTGCAGAAATGGCCTGCAGCTTTTCCTGAACTGCAACAGAGACCACTTGATGTTAAAGAGGAACCAGTTCATTGACTGTCATTCAAATTAAAACTCCTGACCCTGGGTAAAGGCTTGTTCTAAACTCCAGAATCATCTTTGTATTTGAGACAGGGCGACAGGAGTTTGAGGGATTCTGGGGGAGCTGGGGTGGAATTTCTCTGTCTCTGTCACTCCAGCTTTCTCTCTCTCTGCCTCTCTCCCTCTTTCTCTCTCGCTTTCTCTCTCTCGCTCTCTCTCATTCCAGACATTTCTTTCTCTACTTCATCTTGTAATAAACTGAAAAGAAATTTCCAATATGATTTGTCGAGATTTCAATTGGGGGAGAGGGGAGGATGGTTGGGGATCGGGTTGGGGTTAAAATTAGACTATAAGGCCATATGACATAGGAGTAGAAATTATGCCCTTCGGCCCATCGAGTTTGCTCTGCCTTTCAATCATGGCTGATAAGTTTCTCAACCCCATTCTCCCGCCTTCTCCCCGTAACCTTTGATCCCCTTTCCAATCAAGAACCTATCTATCTTGGTCTTAAATACACTCAATGACCTGGCCTCCACAGCTTTCTGTGGCAATGAATTCCATAGATTCACCACTCTCTGGCTAAAGGAGTTTCTCCTCATCTCTGTTCTAAAAGGTCTTCCCTTTACTCTGAGTCTGTGCCCTCGGGTCCTAGTCTCTCCTACTAATGGAAACATCTTCCCCACATCCACTCTATCCAGGTGAGGGGGAGTGGGTCCCATTTCCCTCTCACTCCTTCCAGCCCTGTCTGTGAGCGTTGAGCTGAGCTGTGGAGGGAGAGGAATGTTCTGTTAGACTGGGGCCTGTTCTTCTGCCTGAGCTTTAATGCAGCCTCTATGACTAGGCCCAATTCAAAACCTAATTTCAAGCCCCTCAGGAGGGGCTGTGCATTGTCTGAACTCCCCAATAACGCCTGTGTTTTAGGCCATGAATGTGACGGTGAAACAAAATGTGTAGCGGCCACTTGAATTCATTTGATTTGAGATTTGATTGTGCGTTTTCTTGCTGTCTCTCTCTCTCTCTCACTCTCTCCCGTCTTTCTACTTCGATTGTGAGTTATCAGGGAGGGAGGGAGAGAGAAAGGGGAGAGGGAGGGAAACAGGGATAGAGAGGGGCAGGGAGGGAAGAGACAAGGATCTGGGGGTCTCCAGCATGCAGTCACTGCCCATCTCCCAGCCTCTGCAGAAATGACCCTCACTGCCAGCCGTCCAGAAGTTTGGATTTGTGAATAGAAACTGTGTCACTGAGGACCAATCTGTGCATTTTGTTTGAATATATTTCGCTGCCTTGCCTTTTTCATCAGTTCTCAACCATAAAATACTTTGACCTGACTGTGAGCACATTGCAGTTTGTGGGATCTTTTTGTGCGCAAATACCAGACAGGGTTTCCTAAATGACCAGCAGTGAGCACACTTTGAAAATTAATTCAGTGACTGGTGAAGCTGGTGGGATGGTCTGAAGTGAAACTTGTTCACGTGAGGCTGTTTCCCCGAATAACGCTGCTGTTTAAGACACTGCGATGAATTGAGGCTTTAATGAAATGTGTGGGAACCATTTTGAATTGAGTTTAATGAGGTCCTGACTGTAGTTTTCTCTCTCTGTCTCTCTCTCTTTGCCTCTCCATATTCTGGCATGTCAGAAACAGAGAGAGAGGGAGAGAGAGTGCTGGGAAAGAGGAGATATTGAGGGAAATAGTGGTGGGGTTTGTGGTCTGGTGTTTCTGAAAGGGGAAGAGACAGGATTTGGGGTTTCTCCAGTGTGGCCATGGTGGGGATGTTTGTGGGATCCTGCTGTGCAGTGCAATTGTAAACATTTCGGTATTGACTTACCAATGTATCTGAGTTCCAGGAATTGAATTTCTAAATGCTATGCTGTGTAAATGCTTGTATTTCTTATATTGTTTATTTATTGTTATGTTTACAGTGTTGAAGGTCAGATGAACAATTGAATGGGAGCAGAGCGATGGGGAGGGGGGTTGAATTACACTCACTCATTTCTCTGAAGTCTTCCAAAGTTTTGTTAAACAGTCAGACCCCCACCCCCTCCCAAGTTTAAAAGAGGGAGATTAGCATTTTCTGGGTCTGGCGGAAGTATAACTGGCTAACATCACCTTGCTCATGGGATCTTGCTGTGCCTATCTGGCCTGCAGCCTGTCCTGCACTGCAGCCGTGGCTACATTCCCTGAATTCAGTTTACTGATGGGCTGAGTGAGGATTGCTCCCATTTCCACCCTCCATCTACTACAGCCCCCATTTCTCTCAGTAAATCATTGATAAATATAAAACATGGCCACAGTGAATCATTATTTAAAAAGGGAAGGCAGGAACTTTTCAGAGCGCAATTAAAAAGGCCAGAACTTGGACCCGGGTCTAATTCACCAAGAACACAGGGCCTGTGTCTGAGAGCAAGCGATGTAAGGGTTAAAGGTAAAGGCCCTGCAGCCAATTTAATTCACTTCACTGATCTCTGATTGTAAAATTCTCAGTCTCTTCTCTCTTCCTCAGTCTCTCCATCTTTCTCCCTCAATAAGAGAGGTGGGTGAAGAGAGAGAGAGAGAGAGGAAGTGGGTAGTGAATGAGGGAAACAGAGGGGTAGAGATAATAAAACTGTGGAGGGGTGGGGGTGAATAGACTCAGCATCTGGGGGTCTCCGATGTGTAGACTCTGCCCAGCTCCCAGTCACATCCTTCTAGAAAGGCCTAATTGCAAAAATTAATCCAAGGACAGTGAAACAAGTGAGTAACTAACAATGAGATTAAATTAAAAATTAATTCATTCACTGAGAAGCACTCAGTTTTTCTGAGGTTCCGAAGGGGGCTCTTCACTGTCTCAGTCTCTCTGCTCCATGCTCCCCCTCTCTCTGTAAATATTTCCCCAATTTACAACTGCGAAGCAAAGCTGACTGTCCCCTGTGGGATCTTGCTCTGCTCTCTCTCTTCAGGTGCCATGTCCTAAGGTGGCCTTGGCTTTCCATGTCTTGCTCCATGGTTATGCTTGACAAGGTACTGCAGTGGTTTACCATTTCCTTCTGCAACTTCTTGCTGACCAGGAGACTTTTCCACTCTTATCACCTGCCATCAGACGTATGGGGAGGATTTCCAGACTGATCATCAACCTGTTTGCCCACGTTATGAACACACCTTCCATGGACAGCAAGTCCTGAAGTGGGACTCAAACCTGGAGCTACTGGCTCAGAAATAGGGGCGCTAACCAGTGTGTCACAAAACCCCCACCAGGATCTTGTACACCTCTATCAATTCTCCCCTCATCCATCTTTTCTCCAAGGAAAACAATCCCAACTTCTCCCATCTATCCCGCTAACTGAAGTTCCTGATCCCTGGAGCCATTCTCGTGAATCTTCTTCACACATCCCCACACAGTGACACTCACACACAGATATATGCTCTCTTTCACACACTCACACAGGTGTATACTCTCTCACACGTGCACACATTCTCTCTCTTACAGACACTGATTCTCTCTCACACACACACGCACACTCACAAACACATACATTCTCATACACACACACACTCACACGCACTCTCAGTCTCTCACATTCACTTGCATACTCCACACACAATACCTCAAACACAATCTTTCACACACACAGTCAGACACTTACACCCTCTCTCTCATACTCACACTCTCACACTCTCTCTCCCAAACACACTCTATCCCACACACCCTCTCTCCTGCTCACTCTGTCCCACACACCCTCTCTCACATACTCCCCCTTTCCCACACTCACTCTATCTCCCACATTCACTGTCTTTCCCCCACTCGCTCTCTCTCCCACAATTGCTCTCTCTCTCACGTTCTCTCCCACATACACTCTCTGTCCGAAACATGCTCTCTCTCTCTACCACACAAATCTCTCTCTTCCACACAGATCTCTGTCACACTCTCTCTCTCAATCAGACTCTCTCTCTCTCACACACTCTCTCCCACATTCGCTGTCTCTCCCATACTCACGCTCTCTCCTACACTTATGCTCTCTCATACACAACCTCTCACACACGCTCTCTCATACATGCACAAAAACACACACTCTTTTACTCTCTTTCTCTTCTACACTCACTCACTCTCCCACACTCTCACTTTCTCCCACACCCACGCCCTCTCATGCACAATCTCTCACACCAGCTTTCTCTCTATCTCACAAACTCTCCCCCCCCACCACATACACACACAAACACTGTCTGTCCCACCCATACACAAACTCTCTCCCACATACACTCTCTCTCTCACAGACACACACATTCCCCCATACAAGCTCTCTGTCACACACACACACTCTCCCACACATGCTCTGTCTCCCATACACAGTCTCTCTCACACACACTCTACCTCTCAAATGCTCTCTCTCACATACACACACACACTCTCACACACACTCACTCTCTCCCACACACACACACTCTCTCCCACACACACACACACACACACTCTCCCATACACACACACACACACACTCACACAAACTCTCTCCCATGCACACTCTCTCTCATAGATGCACACAATCTCTCACTCACACACACACTCTCTCACATAAACTGTCTCCCACGCACACTCTCTCTCCCACACACACTCTCTCTCTCACACACACTCTCCCACATAAACTCTCTCCCACGCAGAAACTCACTCTCACAGTCTCCCATACACACTCTCTCACACAGACACACACACTCCCCACACACTCTCTCTGTCACACACATACTCTCTCTCACACACGCTGTCTCTCCACGCACACAATCTCCCTCTCACAAACGCACTCTTCCTCTCTCACACACACTCTCCCTCTCTCTCACACATACTCTCTCTTTCACACACTCTTTCCCACACACACTCTCTCTCAAACACGCTCTCTCTTCCACACACGCTCTCTCACAAGCTCTCCCCTCTCACACAACCTCTCCCTTACACGCTCTCTCACTCCCACACACAGGCTCTCACATACAGACTCTCTCTCACACACTCTTGCTCCCACACACACTCTCTCTCACATACACACTCTCTCTCTCACACATGCTCCCTCTCTCTCCCACACACACCTCTTTCTTCCACTCTTTCACTCTCTCACACGTTCTCTCTCTCTCTCACATACACACTCTCGACTCTGGTGAAACAGGTGAATCTTCCCCACCGCACAATAAACACACTGAGTCTCAATGATATCTCCATTATGTTTGGAGCTGTTAAAGCCCCAAATGTAACCCCCAAACATTCAACCCCACCCAGTAAATGTTGTATTAAAGCCCCAAATGTAATCTCCGTACATTCATCCCCCAACCCAGTAAATGTTGTATTAAAGCCTCAAATATAATCTCCACTCATTTACCCTCTCCCCAGTAAATGAATAAATTGATAATGGGGGAGATGGAAAGTGAAAGTTTAACTCGCCACAGTTTGGAGATACTTTCCTGAGATGAAAGTGATCCAATGCCACCATCTGCTGGCGGAGCACGGCTACTGCAGGCGCTACTCTTTGCCGGTCCCAGAGAGGTTCAGTCACTTGGTGGCTGGTGTGGGCACAGGCTGATGGTGTGTGAACGCTTTAAAGGGATAGAAATTTGCAGCTGGGGCTCGGCTGGTGCATTTGCCCCTTTAGCAGCAATTTGACCTCAGCTGGAATAGTGTTTACAGTTCTGGGCTTCACACTACAGGAAGGATGTGAACACCTTGGGGAGAGTGCAGAAGAGGTTTACAAGAATGCTTCTGATGGAACCTTTTCAGAATCTAGCGAAGTTTGGAAAATTAACTCCAGCGCATCGACGACGTCATTAGCCACGTCTTTTAAGACGGAGCCCATCAGGACCTGGAGACTTGTCAGCCCACAGCTCCATCAGTTTACTCAGTACCGCTTCCCTAGACAAAAACATAATTAGCTGGAAAAACTCAGCAGGTCTGGCAGCATCGGCGGAGAAGAAAAGAGTTGACGTTTCGAGTCCTCATGACCCTTCAACAGAACATCTTTTGGAATTCCAGCATCCGCAGTTTTTTGTTTTATCGCCGTTTCCCTAGAGTTTTCCCCATTGATTCCAATGCTTGTTCCTTGGATAAAGAGTCGGATGCACCAGCCGAGCGCCCGCTGAAAATTTCAATCCCCTTTGCAACGTTCATACCCCATCAGCCTGTGCTCAGACCCCGCCACCCAGTGACTGAACTTCTCTGAGACTGGCAAAGAGCATCGCCTGCAGTAGCCTTGGTCCGCCAGCAGATGGTGGCATTGGATCACTTTCATTTGCATTTTGACTGCCCGTCTGGCTGTATCACTGTAACTCACAGTGTCACAGGACAAGAGCTGCAAAATGGGAAACGTCTCTATCAATTTTCTCTCCTGGTCCGGCACAGACAAACGGTGTTCCTGGAATAAAGAGTCAGATGCATCAGCCAAGTGTCCGCTGAAAATTTCACTCCCTTTGCAGCGTTCACACCCCATCAGCCTGTGCCCAGATCGAGCCACCCAGTGACTGAACTTCGCTGAGACTGGCAAAGAGCAGCGCCTGCTGTAGCCGTAATCCGCCAGCGGATGGTGGCATTGGATCACTTTCATCACGGAAAGTTTCTACAACCTGCGGAGAGTAAAACTTTCACTTTCCATCTCCCCCATTATCAATTGATTCATTCACTGGGGCAGGGTGAATACGCGGGGATTATATTTGAAGCATTAGTGCATCATTTACTGGGGTGTGGAGATTATCTTTGGGGCTTTAAAAGCACCAAATATAATGCAGGCATCATTGAGACTGTGTGTGTTTATTGTGCAGTGGGGGAGATTCACCTGTTTCACTAGAGTCGACACCAGTTTTCGAAAGGGAGACTCTCGCTGACAATTCTATTAGAGACTTTGGGTGAGGTTTAGAACAGGCGGGGTAAATAGGCGGGGGGTGGGGTGTGTTGGGGGGGGGGGTCGGGGTGCTGTGTCAAGTGTGGAGGTGGGCATTTGCATTTCGACTCTGCCCGTCTAGCTGTATCATTGTAACCCACAGGATCACAGGACAAGAGCTGAAAAATGGGAAAGGTCTGTATAAATCTTCTCTCCTGGGCCGGCAAAGACACAGGGTGAATAAAAGTGGTGAATATGTAAAAAAAAAAATTTCGCCGCATTAAATGTGTGTGTTTCCAATGTTTGTTTCTGGGATAAAGAGTCGGATGCACCAGCCGACCGCCCGCTGCAAATTTCAATCCCTTTTGCAGCGTTCACCCTCCATCAGCCTGTGCCCAGATCCAGCCACCCACTGACTGAATCTCCCTGAGGCTAGCAAAGAGCAGCACCTGCAGTATCCAGGATCCGCCAGCAGATGGTGAGCTTGGATCACTTTCATCTCAAGCGTGTCTCTCCAGCATGTGGAGGCTTCTGTCACTCCATTATCAATTATTTCATTTGCTGGGGGTTTGGGAGGCGAGGGGGGGGGGGGGGGGGGGGGGGGGGGGGGTGGAATGGGTGCGGGGATGGGGGTGTGTGGGGCTGTGGTTGTGGGGGAGGTGGTTTGTGGCGAAAGTGTGGAGGTTAAATTTGGGGCTTTAATAAAACATTTTCTGGGGTGTGTGAATGTGTGAAGATTATATCTGGGGTCTCAATAAAACACTTACTTGGGGGGAGAGAGATGTGTAGAGATTATATTTGGGTCTTTAATACACCATAGGGACCCCTCGACCCTGCTCCATCATTCCCTATTCAGGCTTCAGTTTCCCTCCCGGGGACATATCAACTTAGGTTTCACACACACACACACACACACACACACACACACACACACACACACACACACACACACACAGAGAGCGAAGTCTATTATATGATGGGAAGCACCAAACACTGTTACACCCAGTACACACGGTTCCTTAATTCTGCATCGTTTTAATATCTAGTCAGGAGACTGTCATCGCACAGGGGCTACATTTCACTGGGACAACATTCTCAGCCAACACGAAAGTATCCCACAAAACAGCAGCATGAGCTATGTTGTCTGCTGCTCCTCACTTCCATTGTCCTTCAGCTGAAGTCGCTTGGGCTATTTTGAAGATGGGAAGCTGAGTGTTTGGTTTATTGGATAAACATTGGTGCAAATCTACTCCCAGGTGCCTTGACTGACACAGGTATTGTTTCACACTCCCAGTGTCTTGTTGATAGCCTTTCTGAAACAACTACTACTTATCATCTCCTAATAAAACTTTCTGAATCCTGTGTGAGAAAATGTCTTCCAGAGACATCCATACTAAATTCCAACAACCTGAGAAAAAACAAGGGTTTGCCACCAGCCCTGTCCCTAATGCTCAAACCTGGATAGAGGGATTTGTAATCAAACATAATCAGTGGCAGAGCCGCGACTGGTGGGTAAATAAAACGGAATGTGAGAGAGGCCAGGATAGGAGACATAGAGACCCTGAGTGTTTGTGGGGCTGTTGCAGTTTATAGATATAGGTATAGCAGGAGCGACGTTAAAGCATCTGTCTACACGATCCATTGATACACATTTATCATCATCATCAAGGGTGGACACCCTATGAGCTGTGGTTCTACTTTCTACAGATCGAATATCCTGCAGCTCCCACTGAAATGCATTGACACTGTTAGCGATAGGATTGAAACTGATCGTGTTCATTTCGGGACATTTGAATGAAGATGTAGTGGAGAAGCTGGAAATAGCTATTCCCTATTCTCATTGCCCCCTTCACAGCCACGCCCACACGTCAGCCATTGGCTGGGGATTTAGACATTCCGATGGGAGTAAGAGGAACGGGAGTTAACAAATTCTGTTCCAAACTTCACTCAAATGCAAAATGGATTTAATGAAGAGGCCAAAGCTCCCTGGTCATTTAATAATTCCACCGGTCATGAAAGCTAAATATAGTCTGTTCGCACTGCAGTCTCCTCTTTGTGTCTTGCGATAGTAAATATTCCATCGGTAACGTGACCTGTGGAAAGAGAAAGTCAATTGTTTACAACAAATCTGCACAAACCGGCCATGCGATGTGCCAGATATCCCCATGACACCGACAGACTACGTAGATGTTTTATTAAACACCGCGCAGACGGCGCTTACTCTCTATTTGAAGTATCTTATATTCCTCCAATTTTCCTGATTTCCCTGCGCAGATTTGCTGCTCCAAAGGAAAAACGTCCTCATTTCCCACTCGACGTTACAACGTGAATGTCCTGGCGGCGGGCGGGGGGCGCGCTCTGAAATAAATCCCGGCGGGTACTCTAAGGAGATTATCGCTGTTATGTTTTCCTCTCTATACAGCCCATATCCACCAACTGCTCGCAGGAAATAACACTGGGCACCTCAACTATTAGTAAAGCGCTTCTTTCCGCGTACCTCTCCTGAACAACGTTGCTTGTCCGCACCTGAGGGATCTGCTTTGTGGCCGCCCTTAATACAGTCACGGATTATGAAGATAGTGACTTCTAACCATCCAGTAGTGGACTCTGGCCCGTCAGTAGAGGGAGAGGCGCGCACATTCTCTAATTCAACCCTGATTTAGTGGAAAATGTGGCCAAAAATAATCATTAACTGCTCTTGCTCGGGTATTAGACAGTTCCTTAGTTGTGTCGAAGACATGTTACGTGTGTTTTACAGTGTTTATCTGGCGGTCTCCGACTCACTGCCTCTGTGTCTTTCTGTTCCACTGCAATCTGATAGAATTGTTTATTAGATATCAATGCACTAACCTCATCCACATGAGACATTCGTTGACTTTTCCTTAAATATCTCTGCTCTTGGGAACGCATGGTCCACGTGAATTCTGTTAATATGGCTGTGCTGAGATTGTTTTTGTGTGGGGGAGGGATTGTGGTGTGAAGATGGTGTCAGAATTTAAACAGTGTGTGTTGAATAATTTACATTCCAGGTATAGTACAGCGTGGGAGTGATTTTCACATGGCCTCGCAGATGGATGCAAGAGGGAATAGAGACGTATAAACTCTCAGAGACTAGCAAATAGTGAGTAACTAATACATATATTTTGACTGGAAGAGGCATTTTGCACACCCTTTGATTTTGATCATCCCTATTCAAAGTTCTGACGTTTAAGAACGATAAATTATTTTTTATGGCATTGAGTGAAAGGCTGTTTTCCTTCCTTTCTGCCTTAATTATAACATGAACTATTGCAGAAATGAAGCAAATCTTCAAACGTGCCATCAGAATCTTTCTTTCTGTCCATGTGGTTGCATCCTATTCCCAGGACAATCACCTTCCCAAAGAGGATAACAGCGGCGAGAAACCAACGAATTAAGAGTAAGTTCGAATCAAGAAGATGATGGAAAGGGGAGAATTTTGAAGGATGGTTTCCCATTTTACCGCAAACACGAGTACAGTCACTCCATAAGCCCATCCAATTTAAACCCACAAGCACAAAATAACACAATTATCGTTTATCTCTGTCCCCTGGTTAGACACTCTCCCGCCAGTGTATTCAACTGCTCCCTACTTAAGTCATCAAATTCCATCTGTATGTCGAACCGTCCCATTAAATCACCAATTAAGATTGTTCCCAGATCAGACGATGCAGCATTTCCCACGCTGCTGATTCATTTTGAAGTGTTTTTCTTTCGGTTTTTCATTGTTTGGATAACCTTCCGCAGAACACTTCAGCTGCTGACTGTCTCCTCACACCATACTCCTGCCTTCCCCTTCTGCCCACCCCAGCCCCTGCAATCACAGTCAATGTACAGCGGGTGAATTCCGCCCCCATCGGTAAAAATTGTGGAATGAGGTTCGAAAATGTGTGAGTTAGGGAGTTGATTAAATTTCATAACTAAACCATACATTTCAAAGCGCATTTCGGAAATTCGTGCTTTTTCAATGTTGCAACAGAATTTCAGGCGCTTTGTGACATATCTAACTCTGACTGTGTTGCTCTATGTGTATGTGTGTGTGTGTGTCTGTGTGTGCGTGGGTTTGAGAGTATTTGCTTGAGATTTTTTAAGAGTGTCAGCCCTTGCTTGTGTCTGTGTGTGTGTGTGTATGTGTGCGTGCATGCGTGCGCGTGTGCGTGTGCGCTTGGGCGTGTGTGTTCGTGCGCGTGTACATATGTGCCTCCATGACTCAGATGGACTTCAAATGGTCAAAGAGGTGCCACATCAGCACCTTCAAAAAGGTAATTATGATGGGGATTACTTGAGGCGACAGCAGATTCAACAGGAACTTGCAAACGGAACTGCATAAATATTGCTAATGCATTATTTGGCAGATATTCTGGATAAATGCTTGGGAGTGAATATAACTTACATTCTAAAGAGCAACTAGGAAGCGGCAATTAAATTCTCCCCTTGCCATTTATTGCCGCATTTCATGAACAAATGAAGAAAAGGTTGATCGCTCTTTCAAAGACGGAGGCCGATTGGTCTCCGTCTGTGCTGTTGAGTTTTCTGATTCTGTGATTAATGGAGACACCGGCAGTAAGGGGTCTGTATGGCGGATCAGAGTTGGACAAGAAACGAACACAAAGTCACGCTGAGTGTTAGACAATATGAACCAGGTTGTTTTGTTTTTAATTGTCAGGAGTGATTGAACAGACATATTAATATCCGCTGTTCCCCTCACTTACTTGCTATAGTGACATTCACAGATTCTCGGAGCTGGGATTCTATCTCCCTTCCCATGACGGAGGCTCTATATTTACAATGTTACCCCACCCCCAACCCACACCCACCCCTCCACCCCCCCCCCCCCCTTCCACCCCCCACTCCTTGGTTTGTATCGGGCACAGTGAATGGTTCAATGTTGTCCTTTGTGACGATTTGATAAGAGGACAAAGGTTGACGATCTTTGCACATTAACAGTAATGAGATAATTACTGGGTAATGTGCGTACCGTTTAGTGATGTGTTCTAATGGTTTCATTGTGGGAGACAGGAGGAAGAACAGGACTTCCGATTGATGTTCTGTGAAGTAAAGGTGTGAAGTAAAGGCAAGTGGGGCCACGTAAAGACACTTGAGAGACGGGACTCCAGACTTTTATCACTGGCTCATCTGAAACACGGTGCTTCAGGCATTACAACTCTCCCACTTTACTCTCTCTCTGTCAGGGAACTTGGATACTAGAGTTAACTTCCTATCGGGCTTCTATGTACCTCCTACAGTTCAGCAATCACTCAGTACTGGCACTTGGGGAGTGTCGGCCTGGATTGGGGAGCTTAAGTCATGGATCATATACATCTACCTCTGACAGTGCGTCGCTCCCTCTGTACTGGCCCCGGGGGCAGGTTCAGCCTGGATTATGGTGCTCAAGTCCTAGAGCTTGTACATCTACGTATGAAAGTGTAGCAAACCTTCAGTATTGGCACCGGGGAGTGTCAGCGTGGATTATGGAGCTCAAGTCCAGAAATAAATACATCCATCTCCGATAGTGGAACACTCCCTCGGCACTGACAGCGGGGGGACTGTGGGTCAGGACTATGGAGCTCAAGTCCAAGGTGTTGCACATCTAACTCCGACAGCGCAGCACTTCCTTAGTACTGGCACCAGGGAGAGTGTCGGCCTGGGTGATAGGACTCCAGTCTGGAATGGGGCTTGATCACATAACTTTCTGACTTAGAATAGCGTGTTATATTGTTGGTGAGGACAGGAATGAAGGTAATCCATGACCAATGCAGGTAGTGACAGCATTAATGTGGAGAATGAAAGGGAAATGGTGAGCGGATTGAGCGGTACAACATGCTCCACCGCATGCCGGTTTTGGGATGTGGTTTATCTATTGTGTGACAGCCTCAGTGGTCGGGCTTGTACACTCGGGCCCAGTCTGATGTCAGGAAGAGAATCACCCAATCCCGAGGTAGACCGTGACGTCACCCAACAATGGACAGCCCCTCCCCCCGTGACAGAATCCTCCAGCTGCTGACTGTCCCCTCACACCCTCCTGCTGCTTTCCTCCACTTCCCGCCTCAACAGCTGCAGTGGGTGAATTCAGAGCCCATTATTTCAGGGAACGCGTCAGGATTTGAGCAATTAAGTCAAATGTTTTAGCATAATCACCTCTCCCCGATTACTGAACGTTATATTTTGATGCAGGGATCTGAATTTGTGATTATGCCAAGCCCGGTGAATAGAGGTATTAACAATATCCGTTCCCTGTCACTCACGTGTGGTAAGCAGTGTCAAAGGCTCGCTCCTTGGGGATGTTAGATGCCGACCTCTGATGGAAATTCTGTATTGACATCGGTAACGTCCTTCGCTATTTCTACCATTAACCAAGAATGTTCCGGTATTTCTGTCAACATACTGAGGATAATGCCCTGCATTATCTTTGTAAAAGTTGAAGGTTTTCTCCCGATCATCTCCACTCACAGTGCAGGTCATTGTGACCGTCTCTCCTTCGAAAAACACCCCTGTCGATGGATCAAGTGTTATCACTGGTTTTCTTAGCGGCTTTGTGATGAGAAAAAAGACAATGGACGTGACAATTATAAATGAATTGCATGAATGAAATGTACAGTGATTTTTGGTACCACAAAGACAATTGATCCATATCGAAGGAGATGGTTTACATCAGCGAATGAGATTCGATAAAGTGTGAGTTGGGATTTTGATTAAACTTATCAAATATCTAACACATTTCAAAATGCATTTCAAAAACTCATTCTTTTTCAAACTTTTAATGGAATATCAGGCGGTTTGTGATATTCTGTGCGTATTGTTGTATGTGTCTGTGTTTGTGCGTGCCTGTGTGTGTGTGTGCGTGTGCGCGTGTGTGCGTGCGTGTCCGCGTGTGTGCGCGGCCGTGACTTTCACGTGCGTGTGTGCCTCCATGCGCCTAGTGGACGGTAGATTGTCAAATATGCACCTCATTACGACGTCAAAAGGGCAATTATGGAAGGGAATTACTTGAGGTGTGTTAGGGATAAGGCAGTGAGAATTTACTGAAAGTGAATTACTTAAAATGTCTAGACAGCCAATGCCATCAATCACATTAACATTTAGAGGATACCAGATGAACTTTGCACACCTGCGATCACCAGAAAGGCCTTGGCAGCCAGACTGGAGAGGGAGGATGAAAACTACATAAATTAAGTGTTCTGTTCAACGAATAAGGGAAGGACAGTTGGTCCCAGAATAGATAGGGTGTGAAGGCTCTGCCTGTGTGAAGCGGGATGTGTGTACCTTCAACCCGAGTTACCTGTTAAATGTAAACTTATGTGCTGACAACATGTGAATCTGAACAATGCTCTTATAGGTGATCAGTGATGTATAAATAAGCTTCATACTTGTAATTTTGGAGAGTGCTACCTCAAGCTGCTTTGAAGTGGTTCTCTCCTTGCAAATGTTCGAAAAAACGATCATAACCAGTATCAGATCCTCCTGTGGTCCAGTTGTCAAAGTGACCAGAACAAGGTGAAAGCAGATTCAACAGGAACTTTCAGTGGAACTGGATACAGATTGTTCATGCATAATTTGGCAGAAATTTTGGATAAATGCTTGTGAGTGAATATAACTTAACTTCTAAAGGGCAACGAGGAATAGGCAATTTCATTCTGCCCTTGCCCTTTATTCTCACACCTCGTAAACAAATAAAAAAAAAATAGCTTTTTCAAAGAGCTTGCACAAGCAAGATGGGCCGATGGTCTGCGACTGTGCTGTTGCATTTTCTTATTCTGTGATTAATGGACTAATGGATTCTGACTCCATTCTCTTTATTTACAATGTTGCTCCCCACACCCCCCCCCCCCCCCCACACACACACACACCCCTCCCCCACCTTGGTTTGTATCGGGCACAGTGAATGCTTCAATGCTGTCCTTTGTGACGATTTAATAAGGCGATAAAGGTTGATAATCTTTGCACATTAACAGTAATGAGACAATGACCGGATAATGTGCACCGTGTGTGTGATGTGTCCTGATGCATTGAAATTGGGAGACAGGGGAAAGGACAGGTTTTCTGATTGATGTTCTGTGAAGTAAGGGCAAATGGGGTCACATGCAGACACCTGAGAGGCGGGAATCCAGACTTTTTAAAATCATTTTCTCATATGAAACACGGCAAAGGCAGCTAGTGACAGCCCCAATTTGGAGTATGAAAGCCAAACGGTGAAAAGATTGGGCTGTGCATCGTGCCCCACCGCAATTTTATTTTGCGATGTCGTTTCTATATTTTGTGACCGCCTCAATGTTCGGGGTTGGACAGTCGGGACCAGTATGGTGTCAGAAGGGGCATCACCCAATCCCGAGTTAGTCCGTGACGTCACCCAACAATGGACACGCCCTTCCCCAGTTATAGGATCCTTCATTGCCGACTCTTCCCTCACACCCTCCTCCTGCTTTCCTCCCCTTCCCATCTCAGCACTTGCAGTGTCAGTTGATGCCCAGCGCCTGAATTCAGGGCCCTTTCTTTCAGAGAGAAAGTCAGAACTTGAGCAATAAAATCAAAGTTTTTCGCACACCCCTCTCTCCGAACACTGACCTTTTCATTTTGATGCAGGCATCTGCATTTGTGAATATGTCCAGCCCGGAGAATAGAAATATTAACAATCTGTTCCCTGTCATACTCCTTTGGCAGCCACGGCCACAGGATCGCTCTTTCGAGATGTTAGGTGCCGACCTCCGATGGAAAATCTATTATTAAACAGGAATGTTCCAATGTTGTCATTTGTGCCAGTTTTCCTGGAGCACGGCAGTGCATCATCTTTATAAAAATAGAAGAATTTCACACGATCATCTCCAGTCACAATGCAGAACTGGAACCGGTGTGTTGACTAGATTATGGAGACCAAATCCTGTAGATTTAAAAACATGTGCAACTACCTCCGAGACTGCAGCACTCCCCCAGGACTGACACCGGGGGAGTGTCTGCCGGGATTATTGAGCTCCAATCCTGGAGTATATATATCTACCTTCGACCGTGTAGCACTCCATTAGGACTGGCACCAGGGGGAGGGGGTAAGAGGATGGGCTGTCGGCCTGGATTATGGAGCTCAAATCCTAGAGTATATACATCTACCTCCGACAGTGCAGCACTCCCTCAGTATTATTATTGGGGGAGTTCCGGCCTGGATTATGCAGATCAATTCCTAAAGTATATTCACGTGCCTCAGACACTGCAGGGCTATATTTATATTGGAGCCGGGAGGAATATCGGCCTCATTAATGAAGCTACAGTATTTGGAGTGGGAGCAGAGACCAGATCGTACTTTTTCAGGAGGGAGTGATACCAAATTCGACGCGGGCTGTCGAATAGAGACAGTCCAAGACCATGAGTTGCCGTCGCAGTTTCAGGGTGGGGATTGAGAGCCAAAATGTGCCAATAACTGTGTACATCATGATGCAGAAACTCGAACATATGAACGAACAAATATCCGAATTAGGGCCAGGTTACTGCCACTCGGTCTCTCCAACCTGCTGCGCCATTCGGTGAGATCGCGGCTGATCTGGTGTCACCTCAAGCACGATTTCCTGCCTATTCCCAAGAACCCTTAACCCCCTCGTTAATAAAGAATCTATCTCGATCTGCCTTAAAAAATATTCAAATACACTGCATCTACCTTCTGAGGAATAGAGTAACAAGACTCACGACCCTGTGAGAGAAAAAGAAAATTCTGCTAATCTCTGTCTAAAATGTGCGGCCACTTATTTTAAGCTTGGGCAATAAACTCTAGATTACTCCATAAGAGCAAGCATCTTCTCCACATGCACACTGTCAAGACCCCCCAAGATCCTAAAGGAATGGAGCGGGTGTTTGGGATTCGCTGTGACTTTATCAATGTTCGGAGTAGGATATTCTGGGGCAATTTGATCTCTGAACAGACACAGCCCTGTCATCAGGTGGACTGTGACGTTAGGCCAAAGCGAATGACGGCAGCTCTCCCCAGGAACTGAAAGTTGAGCAGCTGCCTGTCCCGTCACCCACTCCTCCTGCCTACCTCCCCTGCCCTACTCGGCCCTTGCCATCACAGGCCATGCACAGGTGAATTCAGGGTCCATTCATTCACCAAGTTTGTCACGGGTTGAGAGAGGTAATCGAAGGACATTCGGTTCCACTACTCCGTCCGACCATTGAACGTTACATTTTGATGCAATGTTTAAAACATGTATTTGTAAACAATACAAAACGGGTTTTATAGTCATGTAACAGTTTATGTTCCCGGTCACTGACCTGTTATAGTCACCATCACAGGCTCGCTCACCGGGGAATCTATCCTTCTACCATTGACAGTAACGCTATATCCGCAGCTGTACTGTTCTCCATTTGTTCCAGCGGTAACATGAACTATTCCAATGTTATTTTTTGGGATGACCTGTGAGGGGGAGAGTATCTGGTCCCCTCTGTAAAAGTGGAAGGTTTTACCCCGATTATCTCCAGTCGCAGTGCAGGTGATGGTGACCGTCTCTCCTACAACGTACACCCCAGTCGGTTGATCAAGACTTATCCCTGGTTTTGATGGTAGAGCTGCTGTGGAATAAATGAAATAACGATGAGAAGTGGATCAGAGGAATGGCATATATAGTGGAACGTTACGAACTCAATGTCCATTGATCTGTGTGGAAGAGAAGTGTTTACATCCGGGATTCAGATTCCACAAACGGTGAGTTCGGTTTTGGTTCCAAAGCAACGAAGACATCAAAATGTATTTCAAAGCCCTTCTAAGCAACACAGCACGTCCCAGGCAGCTTTCCTTACACTGAACTGGTAGTGAAATATTGCGACTGGTGAAATGCAGCAACTTTTCGCAGAGAAAGATTCCAGAAATAACGTTGAGATAACGAAAGCTTAATGACGTAATTGGATGAGGGCTAAATATTGACGTCAGTACACGATGCAGAACTGCCCAATGAACTTCTTTGAAATACTGCCCATGGTGTATTTTGCGTTCAGCTGAAATGAGGGATGTTCCTAACAACTGATCAGATAGAAACCCCCTCTGATAGTGCAGTGTTCTTTCACGACTTGCACCGGTGTGTTTACTGGATTCTGGAGAGCATGTACATATACCTCCGGCAGAGCAGCACTATTATACCTAGATATATTTACCTCCGACAGTACAGCACCCCCTCAGTCCTGGCACCGGAGTTAGTGTCGGCCTGGAATATGGAGCTCAAATTCTAGAGTATATACATCTACCTCCGTCAGTGCAGCACTCCCTCAGCACTGGCACCCGGGGGAGTGTCGGCCTGGATTATGGAGCTCAAATTATTGAGTATATGTATCTAACTCCGGCAGCAGTCTCTCAGTGCTTATGCCTGACGATTGCCGGCCTGGGTTATCGAGCTCAAGTGCTAGAGTACACACATCTACCCCTGACAGTGCAGCGCTCCCTCAGTACTGGCACCGGGGGAGTATCGGCCTCGATTATGGAGCTCATGTTCTGGGCTAAATACACTTACCTCAAACAGTGCTGCATACCGTCAGTACTGGTTCCGGGGGAGGGTCGCCCTGCACAATGGAAAGCCAGCCCTAGGGTGTATACATCTACCTTCAACAATGCAGCACCCCCTCAACACTGGCACCGTGGGGAGTATCAACCTTGATTATGGAGCTCAAGACCGAGAGAATATATACGTTTCTCCAGCAGTGCAGCGCTACCTCTATACTGGCACCAGGGGGCATATCGGCCTGACTTATGAAGCTAATCTATTTTGATTGGGAGCAAATGAAGACCAGATTGTTCTTCTATTTAAGTAAAGAGTGATTCCAAATTCAGTGCAGGATCTCTAATAAAGGTCATCCAAGGTGGTCGTCTCAGTTTCCTAGTTTCAGGATGGGGAATGAGAGCCAAAATCTGGCAATAATTGTTCAATTCAGGATGCAGCAACTCGAACATACAAATTAGTGCGAGGATTAGGCCACTAGCTCCCTCCAGCCCGCTGCCCCATTCAGTAACATCATGGCTGATCTGGTGTCACTGAAAAACTGAGCTTCTGCCTGTCCCGTCACCCCTTCCTCCGGCCTTCCTGCCCTGCCCTTTCAGAATCTTAAGGGATCTTGACAGGGTGCATGTGGTGGAGAAGATGATGCCTCTAATGGAAAAAGCTAGAATTTATTGCCCGGGCTTAAAGTAAATGGTCGCACGTTTTAGACAGAGATGAGCAGAATTGTTTTCTCTCAGGAAGCAAAACTGTGGTTGCCACCAGGTTTTCCATTTCTTCGTTTGTTCCAGCAGTAACATAAACAGTTCTAATGCTGTTCTTTGTAAGAACCACTGAGGGGAAAGTCTCTGGTCCCCTCTGAAAAAATGGAATAATTTATCTTGTTGATAACCAGTCACACTGTAGGTTATTGTGACCGCATCTCCGAATACATCAAACCAAGTCCATTGAACAAGTTCTATCACTGGCTTTGATATTGGAGCAGTTTTGGAATACATGAAAGAACGATGAGTAGTGGATCAGAGGAATATCCTGTACAGTAGAACATTATTAACTCAATGTCCATTGACCTGTGTGGAAGGGAAGTGTTTACATCCGGAAATCAGATTCCACAAAAGGTGAGCTTGGTTTTGGTTACAAAGGGAACGAAGATAACAAAATGCATTTCAAAGTCCTTCTTAGAAACCCAGCATGACCCAAACAGCCTTACCACCACTGAACTGATAGTTAAATATTGTGGCTGTTGAAATGCAGCAACTTGTCACAGAGCAAGATTCCAGAAACATTATTGAGATAATAAAGGCTTAATGGCGTCATTGGATGCGGGATATGTGTTGACCTCAGGACACTATGGAGAACCGCCCCATAACATTCTTCGAAATACTGCCCGTGGTGTATTTTGCCTTCACCTGAAACGAGGGGTGTTCATAATAACTCATCAGATAGAAACCCCCTCTGATAGTGCAGTGTTCTTTCAGGACTGGCACCGGTGTGTTAGCTGGATTATGGAGATCAAGGCCTGCAGCTTGAAGAGCTGTACATGTACTTCTGGTAGAGCAGTGCTCCCTCAGCACTGGCACCGGGAGAGCATCGGCCTGAATTATGGAGCTCAAGTCCTGGGCAACATATATGTAACTCCAGCACTGCAGCACTCCCCCACGACTGGCACCAGTGGGAGTGTTGGCAAGGATTATGGAGCTGATGTCCTAGAGCATATAGATTTACCTCAGGCAGTGCATCTGTCCCTAAATTCTGCACCGGGGGAGTGTCGGCCTGGATTATGGAGCTGAAATCGCTGGTTTGGAAATTGAAGCCAGTAACTGCTGAGTCAGGTGAGATTGCTTCCAAACCAGGTAAATGGAGTGTCATTGGGGATAGTCCAACACAAGGGGAAGATCTGACAAAGTCGATGTGGAGAATGAGAGGCACGTTTTGGAGGCAATAACTGGCTGATTCAGCCTCCCCACCGCTTGGTGGGGCCGAGGGGCGGGGGGAAAGACTGGGTGATTTCATCAGTTGTCAGATGCCAACACTGGAGGTCACTTTGACATCATAAACGGCCCAACCGTATCCCTGGATACAGTGTGATGTCAAACAACAATGGGCCACTTTACCAGGGACAGAATGTTTCAGCTACTACCTGTACAGTCACACGATCCCCCTGCTGCCTGACCCCTCTGGTTCCCTCAGGCACCACAATCATGGCTGATGTATTCAGGCCTCAGTCTTTCCTGGCATCTGGCAGGAATTACACAATGAATTCCAAGGTCATTCTGTTATACACCTCACTCCTCATACCTAAAGTTCTATGATTACAGTAAATAACTAAATCTGTGCTGCCCTCTATCTCATCATTCGCATCAAGTTCCATTGATTCATGACTCCTGTTCTCACAGAAGTACATTTTACCAATGTCACCAGCCCATGAAGAAATACTTAGTTTTCACAAGAATATCATTCCTGATGTTAGCCCAGCACACAAACCCCCCACCGCCCACAAACGACTACCCCCACAAACCCCCCTTCCCAACAGCACCCCCCTCCTCAAAACCCCTCCCCCCCCCCCACTTCACTTCCCCATGGCCCACGAAGCCTCTCTATCTGTGTAAACTCCCCCAATCCCCACAGTCCTCCGACATTTCAGCGCATCTCTCATACCAGCCTCTCGAGCAGTCCATCACTCCACAATTGGCGCCTTCAGCTGCCTGGGGAGCCGAAGATCTGGAATTCCCTTGCTGCACTTTGTCCCCTTTCTCTGCCTTTCTTCAGGATGCACCTTCATACCTGCCTATTCCCCATAGATTATGGCCATTGGCACTAAAATCTCTGTCCATTGCACAACGTCAAATTTGGTTTCATAATGGTTTCCGTGAAGAACCTTCAGGCGTGTTACAGCATTAAAAGCGTTATATAAATGCAAATTATTTTTGCCACGAGGCTGTCAGAGGCGACTATTTTTGGGTGGGCAACTACAGATTATACAGAATTAACGGTGGTTAATGGTGTTGAATGGAAGGGAAGGTGACAGAAGGGAAGTGGGGGTATTCTACTCTCAGGTTTAGTGGTGCATTGCGACCGAATCAGCTCTGATGGGGCAGGGAGGGGATTCCACCAGTATGTGGGATGCGACTGTACTGAACAAGGTATTAGTCAAAGCTAGTCAGGAAACAGAATGACCCGGACAACTACATGAGTAACCCGTTTCTTTTAACTAAGTTAACCGTTGTTCGAAATGGAAATCAACAGTTGCTCCGGTTGATCCATTGAAGCGTAAGAGATGCTGGTACAGGCTAGTACAGTGGACAGGGAAGATATTTGTGAGATGGGGCCTCTTCAGCATTACTGAATGGTATCCGGGCTACATGGTGTGAATTATTATCTACAGTCCGCCTGCACAATTTTTATTTTATATTATAAATGCATGAAATTGAGGTGTTTCTGGTAAAGTAATTGTTTCCTGGGCGAGATAGAGAGATTCTATGCCAATCGTTTCCGAGTCCAGAATGAGGAGAGGTAAACTTGGAATTAAAACTAACCCTACCACTGATGCTGCTGACAAGGACTGAGGCGATGAGTGGCTTGAATCTGCTGCTGCAGAAGAACTGGAGACCAGGTAAATTGATCGTCTGTTTGTTAGCTTAGGTTGTTAACGGTTATGTAACCAAGTATATATAAAGAGGGAAACAGGGAGATCAGTTACGCTGGCATTGAAAGGCTGAACAGACATACAGGAAACCGTGGCCCCCTTCGTCCTTATAACGAACGTGAGCACTTGGAATGGGAAATTAAAACAAATGTTGAAGTCACTTTTACACTCAATAGAAGTGCCAAAAAAGAGCATGTCTCATAGCGTCATCACACTAACAACTGCTGTTATACATGTTGCATTGCAGCTATCAATGTTACAACACGATGGGTTCCAGCAATCAAATTCAATTCGATTAAAGCGGACTGATTGATTTAACAGTATGGGGATTGTTTATTCACTGTCAGGATATAAAAGAGAAATGTCAATACTTACATTGAGACTCGCTCATCTGAACTGCAAAAGCCACTGAAAAGAGAGAAGATGAATTGATTAAATGAAGACCAACACCTTCCCATGCTCCCAAGAATCCGGGAATGATACAATACAGTCCAGAGAAAGCCCTTCCTCCCATTGTACTCGTTTGTGGAGTTTTTTCAATTAATCCCATTCCCTGCCTTTCCCAATATCCATGTAATCTCTTTTCCATGCAGCTAGTTATCAAATTATATTCCAAATGTACATAACTCCATTTCACGACGCGCATTCCACATCACAACAATTCGCTGCTTTAAAGAAATTTGACCCCATCGTGTTCCCTTTGGTTCTTTTGACTATCATGTTCAATTGTGTGTCCTCTGGTTACCGACTCTTCCACCACTGCGATCACTTTCTCCTTATCCAATCCATCAAAATACATCGTGATTTTGAAAACCACCATCAAATCTCCTCCTATACCTCTCTCCTCTCAGTCGGACAAGTTCAGCATTTCCACTCTCACCCAACAACTGCAGTGTAGGACTGGGAGGCACAGGCAAGATGATAGAGCCAGAGCCTTCAGGAGTGAACTTAGGAAACTAGGGCTGTATAAGAATGGAAAAATTTTCTGCCAAAAACAATGTCAATGGTTTATTTATTTCCGAATTAACAGTATTATTTGATATCAGTCAGAGACTAGCATGTATCATTCCTCTTGTGTTCGCTCATAGGGGATCACTGGCTCAGCTAGCATTTACTATCAAATTGTCTTTGAGAACTTTTTGGTGACTTGGAAACAGGCAATTGGCATTTTACAATAATCCACAATCATTGCATGGTAACTCCTCCAGCTGGGATTGGAACACAGATCCATAAACAATAACTGCGGACAATTAGTCCAGTCATACAGCACTTCGTTACAGCGTCCACCTGTTTGCGTGTCCATGGTCTAATTTAATGGTCCACAGACTTTAAGAGTTAAATGACCTCTTCATGTTGGCTGTTTACCTTCAGGCCTCATCGTTCCCCTGGATACTCCATGGTATAAAGAGCATCAAAGGTGAGAGAAGTGTCACTGCGAGCCTGTTCAAAATATATTTATGAACAAGGGGCTTGTGAAAATGTCTCAGTGTGTATGACTGCCTCTATCTGATTCTCTGCATCATGTCTTTGTGGCTTCCTCTGCCTTAGGATCTGCATCACCCTGTCTGTCTCTGTCACACTGTGTTTATCCATTTACTTTGCTACTTTACTTTGCTTCTGCCTCAAATTACGTGTCGTTCTCTTTCTGTGTCGCTGTCTCTCTGTGACATTCTCTATCTGTGTGTCTGTCTCTGACTGTTTATCTATCTCTGCCTGTGTACCTATCTCTTGTTGTTTACCTGTTTCTGCTTATGTGTCTATCTCTGTATGACTGTCTCCGGGTATGTGTCTACCTGTATATGTTTCCCACTTCCTTTGTGCCTGTCTCTGACTTTGTGCCTGTTTTTGTGTATGTCCCTGTCTGTGTTTCTCTGTGGCTGCCTGTGTGTCTGCCTGTGACAGATGCACAGACATTGACAGAGGTAAAGAAAGTGGCAGGCACACATTCAAGATAGAAACACAGACAGTTTCAGACACACAAACAGAAAAAAAATAGAAGGCAGTGAGAGACACGTAGGAATAGACAACCATACAGTCAGTGACAAGCACATTGTTAGTGAAAGACACACACATCTTGACAGCCGTGCAGGTCGTGAAATGCAAGCAACCAGTGACATAAACACAGGCAGATACAGACAAACAGGCAGAGCCAGAAACATTGTCAAGGAGAGATATGCAGTCAGTAGTGCCAAAGATGCAAAGACAGACGTGCACAGAGACAGTCACACAAACAGAGACAGACACGCAGACAGAAACAGCTACACAGAGGCATACACAAAGAAAGTCTATGTGACAAGTCTATGTGTATGCAACTGTCTTTGTTTCTGTAACTATCTGTGTGTCTGTTATTGCTTGTGTGCCTGTCCCTGCCTGTGTGTCTGTCACTGTTTATGTTGCTGTCTCTGTCTGTGTGCCTGTCACTAGTCTGTGCATCTGGCACTTTCTTTGTGTATGCCTCTGTGTAGCTGTTTCTGTCTGTGTGTCTGTCTCTGCTTGTGTGACTGTCTCTGTGCACGTCTGTCTTTGCAACTTTGGCACTACTGACTGCATATCTCTCCTTGACAATGTTTCTGGCTCTGCCTGTTTGTCTGTATCTGCCTGTGTTTATGTCACTGGCTGCTTGCATTTCACGACCTGCACGGCTGTCAAGATGTGTGTGTCTTTCACTAACAATGTGCTTGTCACTGACTGTATGGTTGTCTATTCCTACGTGTCTCTCACTGCCTTCTATTTTTTTTCTGTTTGTGTGTCTGAAACTGTCTGTGTTTCTATCTTGAACGTGTGCCTGCCACTTTCTTTACCTCTGTCAATGTCTGTGCATCTGTCTCTATTTTTTCCATCACTGCCTGTGCGACTGTCACTAGCTTGTCTCAGTCTGTATTTGCCTGAAAGTGCCTGTGTTTCTGTACTGAATGTGTGCCTCTCACTGATTTTCTTTCTATAATTGTCAGTGTGTCTATCCTTGTCTGTCTCTCTGTCTGACTGACTGTCTATCTCTGTGCACCATAATGAAATGATTTGCTGCATTAACAGCAAGTTAAGGTAACAAGTGAATGTAACAGTAAAAATGTAGACCATAAAGTGCAGCTTCAGAAACGTGTTAACCAAAGGACGTTAGTCTCTGCCCTCTTTCCAGATCTATCTCAAGGATGTGAACAATTCAAGTAGACCAAAGGAGACCCTAAAACGAGACCTGATTATTCTTAAAATTCACGGTTGCAAGTGTAGTTTATTAACTGTCAACAACGTCACATGTAATGTATGAACTTAATGGAGAGTGGAACAAAATTAAACATCAATAGATTTTTTAAAATGACAATGTTTCCAAAAGCAATATAAAACTGTAGTTTCACATCAGAAACACATAATCTCAAACCAATAGCATTTAACCCTTTACTGGGAAAGCAATGGTAAAGGGAGAGACACGTGTTCAAACACTCTGAATGAAAATATATTTTGAAAATCTTTAATAAATAATTTGAAAGATGTATTAATTAATTATTGGGTAAAAGTCCACGAATTTTCGCAGACTGAAATAACGAATCTCCCAGAACTCATTGACTCATGCAATTAAATTCAAGTAATTTCCTTCACCATTAAGTTAAAAATATTCCTCATAGTATCTTTGAATCTGTTAACACAAATGCGCATTGCATCTTTCCAACAGATTAAGGGTTTGCACGGTATATGACAGTATAAAAACATACAAGAAACTGGTGAGGGGGCCTAGTGAGGGGCCCTGGTGAGGAGTCCTGGTGAGGAGTCCTGGTGAAGTGTCCTATTGTGGGACAATGATAATGGGTCCTGGTCAGGGGTCTTGGTGAGGGGTCCTGGTGAGGAGTCCTGGTGAGGTGTCCTACAGTGGGACATTGATAATGGGTCCTGGTCAGTGGTCTTGGTGAGGGGTCCTGGTGAGTGTATCTGATAACAGAAGCTGGTGAGTAGCCCTGGGGAAGTGTCCTGATGAGGGAATCAGGTGAGTGGTCCCGGTTCGGGTCTTGTTGAGGGAACATGGTGAGGGAACCTGTTGAGTGATCCTGGTGAGGTACTTGGTGAGTGGTCCTGGTGAGACAACCTGGTGAGGTATCCTGGTGAGGGGACCTGGTCAGCGTCCTTGTGAGGGGACCTGGTGAGGGGACCTGGTGAGGGGACCTGGTGAGGGGTCCTAGTGAGTGGTCCCGATGAGCACACCTGCTGAGGGGCCTTGGTGAGGGGACTTGGTGAGGGGACCTAGTGAGGGGACCAGGTGAGTGTCCTGGTGAGGGTGCTGGTGAGGGGCCCTGATGAGGTCTCCTGGTGAGGGGTGCTATTGAGGGTCTTGGTGAGAGGCATCGTGAGGGGACCTGGTGATGGAACCTGGTGAGGAATCCTGGTGAGGGATCCTGGTGAGTGTTCCTGGTGAGGGAACGAGGTAAGGGCTCCTGGTGATGGGTGCTGGTCAGTGTTCCTGAAGAGGGGACCTGGTGAGGGGTCCTGGCAAGGGGACTTAGTGAGGGGATCTGGTGAGGGTCTTGGTCTGGGGTCCTGGTGAGGGAATCTGGTGATGGAACCAAGTGACGGAAACTGGTGATGGATCATGGTGAGGGGATCCCGGTGAGGGAACCTGGTGAGGGAGACAGGTGAGGGGATCCTGGTTAGGAACCTGGTGAGCAGATCCTGGTGAGGGGACCTGGTGAGGGGATCCTGGTGAGGGGTTCCTGGTGAGGGGACCTGTGAGGGGTCCTGCTCAGGGTCCCTGTTGTGGGGACATGGTGAGGGGCCTGATGAGGGGATCCTGTTGAGGGCTCCTCCTCAGGGGACCTGTTGTGGGGACATGGTGAGGGGATCCTGTTGAGGGCTCCTCCTCAGGGGACCTGTTGTGGGGACATGGTGAGGGGATCCTGTTGAGGGCTCCTCCTCAGGGGACCTGTTGTCGGGACATGGTGATGGGACCTAGTGAGCGGCCCAGCTGAGCGGACCTGGTGAGGGGTCCTGTTGAGCGAACCTGGTGAGGCTCTTGGTAAGGGTCCTGATGAGAGAACATGGTGAGGTAACATCGTGAGGGGATCCTGGTCAGGGGACCTGCTGAGGGATCCTGGTGAGGGGAACCTGGAGATGGATCCTGGTGAGGGTTCATGTTGAGGGAACCTGGGGAGGGGACATGGGGAGGGGTCCTGGTGATGGTCCCAGGTCATGTTTTATTTTGAGGCACCTGGTGAGGGAACCTGGTCAGGGGTCCTGGTGAGGAGACCTGGTTAGGGGTCCTGGTGATGGGGCTTAGTGAGAGAACCTGTTGAGCGAACCAGGTGAGGGTCTTGGTGAGGGTCCTGATGAGGGAACATCGAGAGGTAACATGGTGAAGTGATCCTGGTCGGGGACCTGCTGAGGAATCATGGTGAGGGGGCTAGTGTAGGGACCTGGTGAGGGGACCTGGTGAGGGGACACGGGGAGGGAACCTGGGGAGGGGACATGAGGAGGGAACCTGGGGAGGTGACTTGCTGAGGGGTCCTGGTGAGAGTACCTGCTGATTCGACCTGGCGAGTGGACCTGATGAGGGGAACTGGTGGGGGTTTTGGTGAGGGGCCCATGTGAGAGTTCCTGGAGAGGGAACGAGGTAAGGGATCCTGATGAGGGAACCTGGTGAGGGACCCTGGCGTTGGGTCCTGATGATGGTTCCTGGTCAGGTTTCTGGATGAGGAGACCTGGTGAGGGGTCCTGGTGAGGGAATATATTGACAGAATCTGATGAGGAACCTGCTGAGGGGGCCTGGTGAGGGATCCTGGTGAGGTTGCCTGGTTAGGGAACTTGGTGAGAGGACCTGGTGAGCGTTGTTGGTGAGGGATCATGCTGAGCGGGCCTGGTGAGGGGACTTGGTGGGGGGTCCTGGTGAGATGTCTGGGTCAGGGGTCCTGATGAGGGGAGCTGGTGAGGGGATCCTGGTGATAGGATCCTGGTGAGGGAATATGGTGACAGAACCTGGTGAGGGAACCTGGTGAGGGGATCCTGGTGAGGAACTTGGTGAGGGGGCTTGGTCAGGGATCCTGGTGAGGGGGCCTGGTGAGGGGACTTAGTGAGAGGACCTGGTGAGTGTAGCTGGTGAGGGATCATGCTGAGTGGGCCTGGTGAGGGGACTTGGTGCAGGGGTCCTGGTGAGATGTCTGGGTCAGGTGTCCTGGTGAGGGGAGCTGGTGAGGGGATCCTGCTGATAGGATCCTGGTGAGGGAATATGGTGACAGAACCTGGTGAGGGAACCTGGTGAGGGGATCCTGGTTGGCGACCTGGTGAGGGGATCCTTGTGATGGGACCTGGTGAGGGAACCTGGAGAGGGGATCTTGTTTAGGGGGCCTGGTGGGGGAACCAGGTGAGGGGGTCTGGTGAGAGGAGCTAGTGAGGTGCCCTGGTGAGGGTATTGGTGAGGGTCCTGATGAGGGAATCTGTAGAGGGAACCTGCTGATGGAGCCTGATGAGGGTGAGGGAACCTAGTGGTGGGGCCTAGTGAGGGGGCCTGGTGAGGAGTCCTCTTGAGGGTCCTCATGAGAGGACCTGTTGAGGGGACCTGGTGAGGTGTCCAGGTGAGGTGCCCTGGTGAGGGGTCCCTGGTGATATTGCAGGTCTCACCAGGCAATGGCCTTCCTCAGATGGACGAGAAGGAGCAGGAAGATGGAGGGAAGAGCTCTCTCTCACTTGGACTACAGAGCTGAACACTGGTACAACAAGCTACTGTGATCAGCAACTCTCCGTCTGTCCATTCATTGGGATAAGTACATCGCTCTCAGTTGTCATGGGCCATATACCTTTTCTGTCTAATTATTTCCTGTAACATATCTAAACTGTTGCTTCTTATGAAACTTATTAAACTTTATTCTAATTGCTTATGAATAGTTGACTGCCCATCTGGCCCTGAATCATCCTCATGGTCTTAATGAGTATGCTTATTTCATTCTCAGTGAATGGTGGTATATATATCTATAGGAGATTACGGTATTTATATAACATATTGGGGATTATGGTGTATATATTTAATATGTTGGAGATTATGGTGTATATATGTAATAGATTGGAGATTATGGTGTATAAATATATATATATATATAGGGGATTATGGTATATATATAATATATTGGGGTTATTGTGTATATATATATAATGTTTTGGAGGTTATGGTGTATATATGTAATATATTGGAGATTATGGTGTATAAATATATATATATAGGGGATTATGGTATATATATATTATATTGGGGTTATGGTAGATATTATGGCTGTATGAAAAGGAAAAAAAAAATAATCTATCGATTTATAATCTATAATGAAGAGGGTTGTTGGGGAGTCTCTGTGGAAGCCCAGGACAAGGGGGAAGAGTATCTTCCCTTGATGACAGAGATGAGGCAGAATTTCTTCCTGTGGAAGCGCTTGATTGTTTGGACTTCTTTTTTCCCCCCAGAGAGCAGTAGAGGCTGTGTTAGTGAATCTGTTTCACACTGAGTTGAACAGGATTGACGATGGTGTCAGTGGGAATGAGGTCATAGATTTAGGACATTGAGGCTGACGCCACCATCAGGGCAGGTATAACAATTTTAGATGTCATTTTCCTGTTGCTATTTCTTAACTCTTATGTTCTTATTTGGAGGATAAGTGTCAGCTCTTGCTTGTTAGACATAACCACGTGTGTCATGTTGTAATTTTATGGAAGATTCTGATTCAACATCAACAGACTGATTGAAAAATTGCGACAGTGAAATTCTACAGTGTAACCAGCCTTTCCCAATGATCAGCCATCATCATTGCTTAGCCAGCGCCTGGCCAGTTGTCCTGATCCCCTGTGTTACCAGTTACAGACAAACAATTTAACACAATGATCAAGGGAATTGTTAGGATTTTATTTTCATAGATACATTTTTCTTTGCATATTGAATGCAGTACCAGAAAGGGTGAAGCAGACTTAAACAGCCAGCATTTATATTTAAACAAAAGTATATTGGGCAAATACTTGATACAGGTCACATTCATGAGGATAAAGGAAGGTAAAAAGATGACAAGGGAGAACTCATTCTGGTACAAGCACAGGAGCGATTGGCTGATTGGGAAAATTAGTGGGGAATGGGTGTCACGGGCCAAGAGCACAGGCATCAGTGTTGACAGCGATGGGATTATTTAATTAAAAGTGTTAATTCTACAGGTTGCAGGATAATAGAGAGATAGGCATAGGGGGTGGAGGATGGTGGTGAACAGGCATGTGAAGAGCAGGATCAGGATTGTAGGAGGCTACAGAGATAGGGAGGGAGGGTGAGTGAGGGGCCGTGCATGGATTTGAACAGGTGGATGAGAATTGTACGGTTTGAAGGAGGTTACAGAGATAGGGAGGGAGGTGGTGAGGGAGGGATTTGAACCGGAGGATGGGAATTGTAGGGGCTGGAGGAGGTTACAGAGATAGGAGGGAAGGGGTGAGGGAGGGATTTGAACAGGAGGATGAGAATTGTAGGGGCTGGGGGAGGTTACAGAGATAGGGAGGGAGGGGCTGAGAGAGGGATTTGAACAGGAGGATGAGGATTGTAGGGGCTGGAGCAGCTTACAGAGATAGGAGGGAGGGAGTGAGGGAGGGATTTGAACAGGAGGTTTAGAATTGTAGGGGCTGGAGGAGGTTACAGAGATAGGGAGGGACGGAATGAGTGGCCATGGGGGGATTGGTTGAGGAGTATGAGAATTGTAGGGGCTGGAAGAGGTTACAGAGGTAGGGAGGGAGGGAGCGAGAAAGGGATTTGAACAGGAGGATGAGGATTATAGGGGCTGGAGGGGGTTGCAGAGATAAGGAGGGTGGAAGTGAGGGGCCATGGAGGGATTTGAACAGGAGGATGAGAATTGTAGGGGCTGGAGGAGGTTACAGAGATAGGGAGGGAGGGGGTGAGGTAGTGATTTGTACAGGAGGATGAGAATTTGAGAATCGAGATGTTGCCTGAGAATCAGTGTGGGTCAGTGAACACCGGGAGGTGGTGAGGGCGAGGTGGCCAGGAACAAGTTAGGAAAGGGGAGGATGGCAGGGAATTGAAGGAGCTGCAAGTTAAAGAGGGCGAGTTGAGCCCAAAGATGAAGTGGAAAAAGGGCAAGAGCAGCAGAAATTGGAGTGAGCTGGAAAGCTGGAATAAGAAGCAAATAATTGAGCAGGGGAGACTTGAATTACAATGCAACAGCTTTAGCATCCCAGACCACTTCAAAAAGTTTAAAAAAATGATAAATCATAATTGGATTTGCAGCATTTAAAACTATATAACGTTATCATTCTGTTTGAACTTCGCCATTTCAACTTTTCTTCATCAAGATCTTAAAGTGAAGTAAACACATAACTTCCCTGCCCCTGCTGTTGTGTGAACTAAATGCTCAAACCAAGAGAGACTTACTGATCAGCAGCAGGCTGGAAGTAACTGCCATCTGGAGAATGGCGTTCAGACCATACACAGGCATTGGGAAGCAATCTCCTGCTGCCTCTTTCTCTGGCTGAGCCCCGGGACTAATGATGAGACATCTCAGATGTTGTGAAATTTAAATAAAAGTGCCCAGGATATGACGTGATGCAACAAGTGAAAAGTTAATCAACAGAGAATGAACATGCTCCCCACTCTGGTTCAATGTGTGTTTGTTTTTCTGTGTCTCAATCTGCTTTCAAACTGTGATTTGTTTGTGTTGGGATGTTGCTGAGAGATTGACTTGAGAGCAGAACTCTGGGATCTTGCTGTGCTATTTTGGCTTTTAAAAATTTCTTTCCTTTTGTCTTTTTAAGCAATTTTATCTTTTTCTCCTGAGAAATTTGTGTTCTGAAAACTGGAAGGTGAGGATCCAAAGAGGGAAAGTTTGGGACAAGGACAAGGACAGGAGCTTCTTCCAGAGGGGCACAGTCAGAGGCCTGGTCCACAGGCTTCACCCACATGAGTTGTGTCTGTTTATTACCCCAATCAAGCTTTAATTTTCATCTCTGAGTGACAGAGATAGAGAGAGAGATTGAGGGGGACAGAGATGTGAATGAGATGGGAAGAGAGATACAGAGAGAAACACAGATAAAGGGAATGGTCTCTCAAAGTATTTTAGCATCGGGTTAATAATTTCTGGATTTGAAGATATTATTAAGAGATTGTGTAACTGAGAAGGAGGTTGTGGTGGTGGAATCCTAGGTTCTTGCTGTTGTATTCTATTTAAAAATGCCCTTGCTTTGTGTTTTATTCAATTCTTTTATGTCTCTCCTTTTGATAGGAATTTGGAGTTTGAAGACTGCAATGTGACGAGGAATCCTTTGACAGGAGCTTTTGGATGGGTTGACCTGCTCCACAGGCTTCACCCACATGAGTCGTGTCCCTTTATCACCCCAAGGTTTCATTTTAATCTAAGGGAACCTGGCTTTTGCTTCATCAAAGCCGTGTCTCTTAGATGATGGTGTGCTGGATTTTGAAACCCTGGGGTTAAAATATCCTGGCTTTGCAATTAGTCACAAACACATTAAACCTTTGGTGTGTGACAAAGAGGGAATGAAGGTCTGAAATCTGAAGTTGTTTAAAAGCTTTTTATGGTTCCAATAGAAGACAGGTGGGGAGACAATGTGATGGAGTGGACACTTAAATCAGATTCACAGTGGCCATTACTGTTCAGTTTACTGAGGTCTGACTTTAGATTTACATCTCTATCTCTCCAGCTTAGTTTCTGTCTGTCAATCCCTCTGCGGCTTCTCTCATTCTCTCTCTCCTGCTTTCTTTGTGTCTATTTAAACCATATATTAATAAAAACTGTCCATAAAGAGCGATGTGGTTTGTCGTTATTTTAAATGGGGAAAGAGAAACATTTCATCTCTCATTTCAATGTAGAGCACATGAGATAGAGGGAAAGAAACAGAGATATGGACAGAGAGAATGAGAGAGAAAGAGGGAACAGGGAGAAGGACCTAGATGGAAACATCGATCTTTACCCTGAATGTGAGAGAAGGGAACAGAGGGAGAAAAGGGAGAGAATGATTGAAACAAAGAGAGAGGGAAGCCGAGAGGAGTGGAGGTGTAAAAACAGGAAGGGGTGGGGAGGGGTGTGGGAAAGAGAGACAGGGTCGGAGGGTCTCCAGTGTGTAGTCATTGGATGCCTCCACTCACATCCTCTGAGATAGAATGACATGTAAAAATAAACCCTGGGACGATGATTTTAAAATGTGTCCCAAAGGGATGAGCAGCCCCCTCCTAAACTGAAATAGGGAGTTGAGCATCATTTGGAGACTGATGGGGGACAGGGGGAGCCATTTTTAATCACTTTATGCAACTTCTGTTTGTGGATTTATCTCTCTCTCCCTCCATCCTCCTGAATAGAGGGAGAGAGAGAATAATGGAAAGAGAAGGGAAGAGAGAGAGCAAAACAGGAGGAGTTGAGGGAATGGGTGGGAGAGAAAACTCACTTTAAAAATGAACCCATGGGCTTTGAAGCATTCCCCATGGCCTGGAGTTGAAGTCTTAATGTGAAGCCGGTGTAAATTGGGAATAAAGCTTGTGTTTGAGGCAGAGGGATGAATGTGAGGGTGAAATGAGATGCACAGCGGGAGGGCCATTTGAATTCAGTTTGATGTGATTGTGATTGTTGGATTTCTGTGTGTGTGTCTCTCTCTCCCTCTCTGTCTCTGTATCTTCATCTTCTGGCATGTGAGAAAGGGAGTGTGGCAGGGAGGGAGAGAAACAGAGAGAAAGATGAAACAGAGTAAGAGAGGGGGAGAGAGAGAGAGAGAGAAAGGAGAGGTAAGGCCGAAACAGGGGGAGAGATAGCAAAACACAGCTGGGTTGGGGTGGGGGGTTAAAAGACATAGGGTCTGGGGAGAGGGAGCTCCCCGTGTGCGCACACTGACCAGCTCCCAGTCACAGCCTTCCAGAAAGTGGGATTTTATACAAACTCACAGCCTGAGGCAATGGTTTTAAAATGTCTCCTGAGAAAATCCAGCTGCATCCCAGTTGAGTTTCAGCCCTTTCAGGAGGTGTGGGTGTGTGGGGTGAGCGGGGTTGTGGGGGGAGGAAACTGAAGGGATGTCCCAGATTGGGAATCCACATGTGTCAGCGGTGGGGAGAGGAAAGTTCTGGGATCCTGCTGTGTAAAATAAAAATGTCCACCAGCCTTCCCTGCACAGCGACGGTGAGCACACTTTAAAAAACGTGTTCATTGAGTGTGAAGTACTCGGAGAGTGTCTGGAATGAAAATCCTGAGGCTGTGTAAAGTCTTGTTCACAAGCCAGAGTCATGTCTGTGTGTGTTAGACATGCAGGGCCATGGGGTTTCCAGGGTTAAATGGAAGGAGCAGCAACCATTTGAATTCAGTTTTATGTAGACCTGAGGGGGTTGGGGCAGGTGGGAGGAGGGAGCAACCCCCAGTCTCTCTCTCTCCAGCTTTCTATCTCTCCGTTCTCTCTCTCTCCAGCTGTTTCTGTCTCTATTTCACATTTCAATAAAATGTTTTAAAATGCACGAATGTGATTGGTCGTTATTTTAATTGGAGTTGGGGGTGGGTTGGGGGAGAGAGGGTGTGAGACCCATTTCCCACAATCCTCAGTCACATTTATAACTGACCATGAATCATGGTGTGTGGGATCTTGCTGAGCACACATGGATCCCCCCTCCCTACCCCCTGTTCCATGCACCCCCAACGGTGTCAGCGCTTTAAAAATAAAAAGGTTGAGGGAAAGAAGGGGGTGTGGAATGAGGGAGGTGGGATGGGGGCAGAGATGAAAAGAGGAACAGAGTGAGGGAGAGTGAAACAGAGAGAGGGGGTGGGGCTATTGGGGACTGAGAGGGGCTGGGGAAAGAGACACAGGGTCTGGGGGGGGTGCCGTCTTCCATTGTTGGACCACTCTTGGGATCTTGCTGTGCAGAATGGCCTTAATTGTATCTCTAATATCGATTTCATTTCCTGGGGATACCTGATTGTGGAATTATAAATATAAAACATGGCCAGTGTCATGTGGATTTTTGTTTGAGATGGTAAGACAGGAACTCTTCAGAATGCATTACAATCCAGCGTGGAATTAAAAACACCGGAACTTGTACCCGGGTTGAATTCACCAAGAACACAAGGCCTGTGTCTGAGAGCAAGTGATGTAAGGGATAAAGATAAAAGGCTGGCAGCCGTTTCCATTCACTGTTCTGACCTGTGACTGTAAAATTCTCAGTCTCCTCTCTCTCCCTCAGTCACTACATCTTTCTCCCTTAGTTAGAGAAATGGGTGAAGAGAGAGAGAGAGAGAAATGGAAAGGGGGGATTCATTGATGGTAAATGGAGGGGCAAAGTTAGCAAAACAGAGCATGGGGTGGGGTGAATAGACACAGGATCTGGGGCATCTCAGATGTGTAGAGTCTGACCAGCTGCCAATCAGTTCCTTCCAGAAAAGTCCGAATTGCAGAAATAAATCCAGGGACAGTGAAGCAAGTGAGTTACTAACAATGAGAACATTTTAAAATATAATTCATTCACTGGAAAGCACTCAGCTTTCTTGAGGTTCCGTATGGGGGTCTTCACTGTCTTAGTCTCTCTGCAACATGCTCTCTCTCATTATGTCTCTCTGCCTGTGTTGATATTTCCCCAGTTTAAAAAGTGCAAAGCAAAGCTGACTGCACCCTGTGGGATATTCCTGTACACAAATTGCCTGCAGCTCTTCCTGGACTGCAGCAGTGACCACACAATGTCAAAGAGAAACCAGTTCATTGACTGTCATTCAAATTAAAAGCCCTTGATCCTGGGTAAAGGCTTGTTCTAAACTGTGGAACTGTCTTTGTGTTTGAGACAGGGCGATGGGAGTTTGAGGGGTTCTGGGGGAGCTGGGGTGGAATTTCCCTGACTCTGTCACTCCAGCTTTCACTCTCTCACTCACTTATTCCAGACATTTTTTTCTCTCAATTCATCTTGTAATAAACTGATAGGGAAGTCCCAATATGATTTGTCGATATTTGATTTAGGGGAGAGGGGAAGATGGAGGGGGTTTGGGTGGGGAGTGAGGGGGAGGGAGTCTCATTTCCCTCTTACTCCTTCCAGCCCTGTCTATGAGGTTTGGGCTGAGCTGTGGAGGGAGAGGAATATTCTGTTAGACTGGGGCCTGTTCCTGTCCCAGAGCTTTAATGCTGCCTCTTTGACTAGGCCCCATTCAAGGTCTAATTTCAGGCCCCTCGGGAGGGGCTGTGCATTGTCTGAACTCCCCAATAATGCCTGTGGTTAAGGCCATGAAAGTGACGGTGAAACTAAATGTACAGCAGCCACCTGGATTCATTTGATTTGAGAATGCGATTGTGTGTTTTCTTGCTGTCTCTCTCTCTCCTTCCATCTTTCTACTTAGATTGTGCAATTTCAGGGAGGGAGGGAGAAAGGGGAGAGGGAGGGAAACAGGGAGAGAAGTGTGCAGGGAGGGAAGAGACAAGGATCTGGGGGTCTCCGGCGCGCAGTCACTGCCCAGCTCCCAGCCTCTGCGGAAAAGACCCTCACTCCCAGCCTTCCAGAAGGTTTGATTTGTGAAAAGAAACTGTGTCACTGAGGGCCAATCTGTGACATTTTGATTAAATATATTTCCCTGCCTTGCCTTTTTCATCAATTCTCAAACTAAAACACTTTGACCTGACTATGAGCACGTTTCAGTGTGTGGGATCTTTCTGTGCAGGATAACCAAACAGGGTTTCCTAAATGACCAACAGTGAGCACACTTTGAAAATTAATTTGGTGACTGGTGAAGCAGGTGGGAGGGCCTGAAGTGAAACTTGTTCACGTTAGGCTGTTTCCCCGAATAACGCTGCTGTTTTAGACACTTCGATGAATTGAGGCTTTAATGAAATGGGCGGGACCCCTTTTGAATTGACTTTATTGAGGTCCTGACAGTGGTTTTCTCTCTCTCGCTCTCTCTCTCTCTCTTTGCCTCTCCATATTCTGGCATGTGAGAAACAGAGAGTGAGAGAGAGTGAGAGAGAGTTGGGAAAGCGGAGAGATTGAGGGAAATAGTGTGAGTTGGGGGGTGGTGTGGGGTGGTTTTGAAAGGGTGAGGGACAGGATTTGGGGTTTCTCCAGGGTGGCCATGATGGGAATGTTTGTGGGATCCTGCTGTGCAATGCAAACTTAAACTATGATGCCGTGTCTTTCCAATGTTTCTGAGTCCTAGAATTAAGTTTCTAAATGTGGCGCTGTGTAAACGCTTGTATTTTTCATGTTGTTTATTTATTGTTATGTTTACAGTGTTGAAGGTCAGATGATCAATTTGACAGGAGCAGAGTGAGGGGGAGGGGGGTTGAATTTTTCTCACTCATTTCTCTGAAGCCTTTCAAAGTTTTGTAAAACAATCAGACCTCCACCCCATCCCAAGTTTTAAAGAGGGAGAATAGCCTTTTCTGGGTCAGGCGGAAGGAAACCTGGCTCACACCACCTTGCTCATGGGATCTTGCTGTGCCTATCTGGCCTGCAGCCTGTCCTGCACTGCAGCCGTGGCTCCACTCCCTGAATTCAGTTTACTGATGGGCTGATTGAGGATTGCTCCCATTTCCACCCTCACCCGTCACAGCTCCCATTTCTCTCAGTAAATCATTGATAAATATAAAACATTGCCACAGTGAATCATTATTTAAAAAGGGAAGGCAGCAACTTTTCAGAGTGCAATTAAAAAGACCCGAACTTGGACCTGGATCTAATTCACCAAGAACACAGGGCCTGTGTCTGAGAGCAAGCGATGTAAGGGTTAAAGTTAATGGCCCGGTAGCTAATTTAATTCACTTCACTGATCTCTGATTGTAAAATTCTCAGCCTTTTGTCTATCTATTGGTCTCTCCATCTTGCTCCCTGAATAAGGGAGATGGGAGAAGAGAGAGAGAGAGAGAGGAGGGAGGGAGTGAGGGGAAACAGATGGGTAGAGATAGTAAAACAGAGGAACCGGTGGGGGAGAATAGACACCGGATCTGGTGGTCTCTGATGTGTAGACTATGCCCAGCTCTCAGTCACGTCCTTCTAGAAAGGCCGAATTGCGAAAATTAATCCAGGGATGTTGAGGCAAGTGACTAACGAACCATGAGTGTATTTAAAAATTAATTCATTCACTGGAAAGCATTCAGCTTTTCTGAGCTTCCAAAAGGAGGTCTTTGCTGTCTTAGTCTCTCTCTACCCTGCTCCCCCTCTCTCTGAAAATATTTCCCCAATTTAAACACTGCGAAGCAAAGCTGACTGCCCCTTGTGGGATCTTGCTCTGCACAAAATGCCTGCAGCATTTCATACTGTTCCACAATGAGTTAATTTATTAAAATGTGCTCATTGGACTAATTTCCCAGCCCTCAGGAGCCCTTCACCAAGTCCATACTGTGAGAGTGTGTAAAAGATTGTGCAATATCCTGAATAATTCAGGATTTTTAGGCAGGACAATGAATTGGAAGGTGGAGCAGCCATTTGAATTTCATCTGTCTCTCCAGGGTGTGTCCCTACGTTGCAACAGAGAGAGTGGGGGGGGACATTGAGGGAAACAGGAAAAGACAGTGAAGCATAGGCAGGGGCTTGTGGGTGAGGAAGAGACGCAGGATATGATGTAATGGGGGATCTCCAGTGTGGAGTCAGTGCACAGCTCACAGTCTCTGCAGAAAAGCCTCACTCACACCCTCCTGGGGACGCCTGGTTTGTAAAAATCGATGCTGGGACGGAGATTTCAAAAAGTCTCACACAGGAACAGGCAGCTTGTTCCCAGTTTAAACGGGGGAGTTTAGGCCTTTCTGGGGATGTGTCCAGACTCAGAGTACACACGGTGCCCGGGGGGGGACAGAGGGGGGAAGAGGGAGGATTACTGCAGACATGAGGCTGGGGAAGGAATGTGTCTCCCTATCCCCGTCCGGATGGCATCACATTGCTGCCTGTGGGATCCCCCTCTGCAGTAATGGCCTGCAGATTTTCCTGAACTGCAAATGGGACCACACAATGTGAAAGAGAAACCAATTCATTGACCATCATTCAAATTAAAAGTCCGGTATCCTGGATAAAGGCTTGTTCTAAACTCCAGAAATGCCTTTGTGTTTGAAACAGGGCCATAAAGACCAGAAGACATAGGAGCAGAAATTGGGCCATTCGGCCCATCGAGTGTGCTCCACCATTCAATCATGGCTGATAATTTGATCAACCCCATTCTCCCGCCTTCTCCCCGTAACCTTTGACCCCCTCACCAATCAAGAACCTATCTTATCTCGGTCTTAAATACACTCAATGACCTGGCCTCCACAGCCTTCTGTGGCAATGAATTCCTTAGATTCACCACTCCCTGGCTAAAGAAGTTTCTCCCGATCTCTGTTCTAAAACGTCTTCCCTTTACTCTGAGGCTGTGCCCTCGGGTCATAGTCTCTCCTAATAATGGAAACATCTTCCCCATGTCCACTCTATCTAGGTGAGGGGGAGTGGGTCCCATTTCCCTCTCAATCCTTCCAGCCCTGTCTGTGAGGATTGAGCTGAGCTGTGGAGGGAGAGGAATGTTCTATCCAGGCCTTTCAGTATTCGAAGGGATTTGAAGGGTTTCGGCTGGGGTGAGGGAGGGTGTGGAATTTCCCTGTCTCTGTCACTCCAGCTTTCTCTCTCTCTCTCTCTCTCTCTTTCCAGACATTTCTTTCTCTACTTCATCTTGAAATAAACTGTTAAGTAATTCCCAATGTGATTTGTTGGTATTTGAATTGGGAGAGAGGTTAGGATGGAGGGGGATGGGGTGGGGGCTGAAGGGGAGTGGGTCCCATTTCCTCTCACTCCTTCCGGCCCTGTCTGTGAGGTTTGGGCTGAACTGTGGAGGGAGAGGAATGTTCTGTTAGACTGGAGCCTGTTCCTGTCTCTGAGCTTTACTGCAGCCCCTATGACTAGGCCCAATTCAAGGCCTAATTTCAGGCCCCTCAGTAGGGGCTGAGCATTGTCTGATCTCCCTGTGTTTTAGGTGATGAATGTGACGGTGAAACAAAATGTGCAGCAGCCACTTGAATTCATTTAATTTGAGGATTTGATTGTGCATTTCCTTGCTGTCTCTCTCTCTCTCTCTCTCTCTCTCTCTCTCCCATCTTTCTCTTTCAATTGTGAGTTATCAGGGAGGGAGGGAGAGAGAAAGGGAGGGAAACAGGGAGGGAAGAGGTGAGGATCTGGGGGTTTCCGGCATACAATCACTGCCCAGCTCCCAGCCTCTAGAGGAAAGGCCCTCACTCCCAGCCTCCCAGAAATTTTGATTTGTGAAAAGAAATGATGTCACTGAAGGCTAACCTGTGCCATTTTGTTTCAGTATATTTCTCTGCCTTGCCTTTTTCATCAATTCTCAATCTAAAACACTTTGACCCAAATGTGAGCATGTTGCAGTGTGTGGGATCTTTCAGTGCGCAAATACCAAACAGGGTTTCCTAAATGACCAGCAGTGAGCACACTTTGAAAATTAATTCAGTGACTGGTGAAGCTGGTGGGAGGGCCTGAAGTGAAACTTGTTCACGTGAGGCTGTTTCCCCGAATAACGCTGCTGTTTTAGACACTGCGATGAATTGAGGCTTTAATGAAATGTGCGGGATACATTTTGAATTGAGTTTATTGATGTCCTGACTGTGGTATTCTCTCTCTCTCTCTCTCTTTGCCTCTCCATATTCTGGCATGTGAGAAACAGAGACTGAGGGAGAGAATGGGCAAAAGGATATATTGACGGAAATAGTGTTGGGGGTGGGAAGCTGATTCAGAAAAGGGGGAGACAGGATTTGGGGTTCCTACGATGAGGCCTTGGTGGGGATGTTTGTGGGATCCTTGCTGTGCACTGCAATTGTAAACATTTAGTTATTGACTTACCAATGTATCTAAGTTCCTGGAATTGAATTTCTAAATGTGACGCTGTGTAAAGGCTTGTATTTTTTATATTGTTTATTTATTGTTATGTTTACAGTGTTGAAGGTCAGATGATCAATTGGATGGGAGCAGAGTGAGGGGGAGGGGGGTTGAATTGCACTCACTCATTTCTCTGAAGCCTTCCAAAGTTTTGTAAAACAATCAGACCCCCACCACCGCCCAAGTTTTAAAGAGGGAGATAAGCATTTTCTGGGTCTCAGGGAAGGATACCTGGCTCACACCACCTTGAACATGGGATCTTGCTGTGCCTATCTGGCCTGCAGCCTGTCCTGCACTGCAGCCGTGGCTACACTCCCTGAATTCAGTTTACTAATGGGCTGAGTGAGGATTGCTCCCATTTCCACCCCCACCCGTCACAGCCCCCATTTCTCTCAGTAAATCATTGATAAATATAAAACATGGCCAGAGGGAATCATTATTTAAAAAGGGAAGGCAGGAACTTTTCAGAGTGCAATTAAAAAAACTGCAACTTGGAACTGGGTCTAATTCACCAAGAACACAGGCCTATGTCTGAGAGCAAGCGTTGTAAGGGTTAAAGGTAAAGGCCCGGCAGCCAATTTAATTCATCTCACTGATCTCTGATTGTAAAATTATCAGCCTTTTGTCTCTCTCTTGGTCTCTCCATTTTGCTCCCTTAATAAGGGAGATGGGAGAAGAGAGAGAGATTGAGAAAGGGGGGAGTGTGTGAGGGGTAACAGAGGGGTAGAGAGAGTAAAACAGATGAGGAGGTGGCGGTGAATATGCACAGGATCTGAGGGTCTCCGATGTGTAGACTCTGCCCAGCTCCCAGTCACATCCTTCTAGAAAGGCGAATTGCAAAAATTAATCCAGGGACAGTGAAGCAAGTGAGTAATTAACCATGAGTGTAATTTAATATTTAATTCATTCACTGGAAAGCACTCAGTTTTTCTGAGGATCTGAAGGGGGCTCTTCACTGTCTTAGTCTCTCTCCACCATGCTCCCCCTCTCTCTGTAAATATTTCCCCAATTTAAAAAGTGCTAAGCAAAGCTGACTGCCCCTGTGGGATCTTGCTCTGTACAAAATGCCTGCAGTGTTTCATTTTTTGCCACAATGAGTTAATGGATTAGAATGTGCTCATTGGACTAATTTCCCGTTCATCAGGAGCCTTTCACCAAGTCCAAACTGTGAGAGTGTTTAAAAGATTGTGCTATTCCTGAATAATGCTGGTGTTTTAGATAGGATGATGAATTGGAAGGTGGAGCAGCCAATTGAATTGAGTCTGTCTCTCTAGGATGTGCCCCTACATTACTATAGAGAGTGAGGGGGGAGAGTGAGGGAAACAGGAAAAGACAGTGAAACAGAGTCAGGGGGTTGTGGGTGAGGAAGAGACACAGAATCTGGGGGGTGTCTCCAGTGTGGAGTCAGTGACCAGCTCCCAGTCTCTGCAGAAAAGCCTCACTTACACCATCCTGGGGATGCCTGGTTTGTAAAAATCAATTCTGGGACGCAGATTTCAAAAAGTCTTACCCAGGCAGCAGCAGCTTGTTTCCAGTTTAAAGGATGGATTTTAGTACTTACTGGGGATGGGTCCACACTCAGAGCACACATGGTGCCCAGGGGGGAGAGAGGGGGGAAGAGGGAGGATTACTGCAGGCATGATGCTGGGGAAGGAACTTGTCTCCCTGTCCCCATCCAGATAGCATCACATTGTTGCCTGTGGGATCCCCCTGTGCAGAAATAGCCTGCAGCTTTTCCTGATCTGCAACAGGGACTACACGATGTTAAAGAGAAACCAGTTCATTGACCATCATTCAAATTAAAAGCCCCTGACCCTGGGTAAAGGCTTGTTCTAAACTCCAGAATCATCTTGTGAGAAACAGAGAGAGAGGGAGAGAGAGAGCAAGTTGGGAAAGAGGATATATTGAGGGAAATAATGGTGGTGGGGGGAGTGGTGGTTCAGAAAGGGGGGGAGACAGGATTTGGGGTTCCTAAGATGAGGCCTTGGTGGGGATGTTTGTGGGAACCTTGCTGTGCACTGCAATTGTAAACATTTAGTTATTGACTTACCAATGTATCTAAGTTCCTGGAATTGAATTTCTAAATGCTACGCTGTGTAAACACTTGTATTTTTATATTGTTTATTTATTGTTAGGTTTACAATTTTGAAGGTCAGATGATGAATTGAATGGGAGCAGAGCAAGGGGGAGGAGGGTTGAATTGCACTCACTCATTTCTCTGAAGCCTTCCAAAGTTTTGTAAAACAATCAGACCCCCACCCCCTCCCAAGTTTTAAAGAGGGAGATAAGCATTTTCTGGGTTTGGGGGAAGGATACCTGGCTCACACCACCTTGTTCATGGGATCTTGCTGTGCCTATGTGGTCTGCTGCCTGTGCTGCACTGCAGCTGTGGTTACACTCACTGAATTCAGTTTACTGATTGGCTGATTGAGGATTCCTCCCATTTCCACCCCCACCCACCACAGCCCCCATTTCTCTCAGTAAATCATTGATAAATATAAAACATGGACACAGTGAATCATTATTTAAAATGGGAAGGCAGGAACTTTTCAGAGCACAATTAAAAAGACCGAACTTGGACACGGGACTAATTTACCAAGAACACTGAGCCTGTGTCCGAGAGCAAGTAATGTAAGGGTTAAAGGTAAAGGCCTGGCAGCCAATTTAATTCACTTTACTGATTTCTAACTGTAAAATTCTCAGCCTTTCTCTCTTCCTCAGTCCCTCCATCTTTCTCCCTTAATAAGGGAGATTGGCGAAGATATCGAGAGATAGAGAGAAAAAGAGGGGAGTGAGTGAGGGGAAACAGAGGGGTAGAGATAGTGATACAGAGGAAGGGGTGGGGGTGAATGGTAACAGGATCTGAGGGTCTCCGATGTGTAGACTCTGCCCAGCTCCCAGTCATATCGTCCAGAAAGGCTGAATTGCAAAAATTAATGCAGGGACAGTGAAGCAAGTGAGTAACTAACAATGAGTGTATTTTAAAAATTAATTCATTCACTGGAAAGCACTCAGTTTTTCTGAGGCTCTGAAGGGGGCTCTTCACTGTCTCAGTCTCTCTCCACCATGCTCCCCATCTCTCTGTAAATATTTCCCCAATTTAAAAAGTGCTAAGCAATGCTGACTGGCCCCTGTGGGATCTTGCTCTGCACAAAATGCCTGCAGTGTTTCATACTTTGCCAAAATGTGTTAATTTATTAAAATGTGCTCATTGGACTAATTTCCCATCCCTCAGGAACCCTTCACCAAGTCTAAACTGTGAGTGTGTATAAAAGATTGTGCTAATTTCTCAATAATGCTGGTATTTTAGGCAGGGAGATGAATTGGAAGGTTAAGCAACCACTTGAATTCGGTCTGTCTCTCTAGGATGTGTCCCTTCATTACAACTGAGAGAGGGGGAGAGAGTGAGGGAAACAGGAAAAGAAAAGTGAAACAGAGGCAGGGAGTTGGGGGTGAGGAAGAGACAAAGGATCTGGGGGTTTTGGGGGTGGTCTCCAGTGTGGAGTCAGTGCCCAGCTCCCACTGTCTGCAGAAAAGCCTCACTCACACCCTCCAGGGGACGCCTAGTTTATAAAAATCGAGGCTGGGACAGAGATTTCAAAAAGTCTCACACAAGAAGCAGCAGCTTCTTCCCAGTTTACAGGGGAGAGTTTAGGACTTTCTGGGGGGGTGTCCAGCCTCAGGGTACACATGGTGCCCAGGGTGGGGAGTGGGGTAAGTGTGAGGATTACAGCAGGCATGTGGCTAGGAAAGGAATGTGTCTCCCTGTTCCCATCTGGGTAGCATCACATTGCTGCCTGTGGAATCCTCCTGTGCGGAAATTGCATGCAGCTTTTCCTGACTTGCAACAGGTGCCACACAATGTTATAGAGGAAACAGTTCATTGCCTGTCATTAAAATTAAAAGCCCCTGACCCTGGGTAAAGGCTTGTTCTAATCTCCAGAAATGCCTTTGTGTTTGAGACAGGGCGATGAGAGTTTGAGGGATTCTGGGGGGGCTCGGGTGGAATTTCCCTGTCTCTGTCTCTCCAACTTTCTCTCTCTCTCTCTCTCTCTCTTTCCAGACATTTCTTTCTCTGCTTCATCTTGTAACAAACTGATAGGAGAGTCTGAATTGATTTGTCAATATTTGAATTAAGGGAGGAGGGAGAATGGACAGGGTTGGGCTGGAGGTTGATGGGGATTCGGTCACATTTCCCTCTCACTCCTTCCAGCCCTGTCTGTGACGTTTGGGCTGAGCTGTGGAGGGAGAGGAATTTTCTGTTAGACTGGGGCCTGTTCCTGTCCCTGAGCTTTACTGCAGCCCCTATGACAAGGCCCAATTCAAGGCCAAATTTCAGACCCCTCGGGAGGGGCTGTGCATTGTCTGAACTCCTCAATAATGCCTGTGTTTTCGGCCATGAATGTAACGGTGAAACAAAATGTGCAGCAGCCACTTGATTTCATTTAATTTGCGGATGTGATTGTGCGTTTTCTTGCTGTCTCTCTCTCTCTCTCCCCCCTTCTTTCTCTTTCGATTGTGAGTTATCAGGGAGGGAGGGAGGGAGAGAGAAAGGGGAGAGGAAGGGAAACAGGGAGGGAAGAGATGAGGATCTGGGGGTCTCTGGTGTGCAACCACTTTCCAGCTCCCAGCCTCTGGAGAAATGACCCCAACTCCCAGCCTCCCAGAAGGTTGGATTTGTGAATAGAAACTGTGTCAATGAGGGCCAATCTGTGCCATTTTGTTTCAAGATGATTCCCTGACTTGCCTTTTCCATCAATTCTCAACCCTAAAATACTTTGACCTGACTGTGATCAGGTTGCAGTGTGTGGGATCTTTCTGTGCGCAAATACCAAACAGGGTTTCCTAAGTGACCAGCACTGAGCACACTTTGAAAATTAATTCAGCGACTGGTGAAGCAGGTGGGAGGGCCTGAATAGAAACTTGTTCACGTGAGGCTGTTTCCCTGAATAACGCTTTTGTTTTAGACACTGCGATGAATTGAGGCTTTAATGAAATGTGTGGGAACCATTTTGAATTGAGTTTATTGAGGTCCTGACTGTGGTTTTCTCTCTCTCTCTGCCTCTCGATATTCTGGCATGTGAGAAACAGAGATGGAGGGAGGGAGAAAGGTGGGAAAGAGGAGAGATTGAGGGAACTGTTGAGTGGCGAGGTAATAGATGGTGGGAGGGTCCAGTTGTGAAGGAGAGAGAGAGAGAGATACAGAATCTGGGGTTTCTGCTGTCCATGTCTCTCGTGGGGCTGTTTGTGGGATCCTGCTATGCACAACAATTGTAAACATTGACTTCTTGACTTTCCATTGTCTCTGTGGTCCTCGAATTGAATTTCTAAATGTGATGTTACGTAAAGGACTGTAATTTTTATATTGCTTATTTATTGTTATATTTCCTGTGTTGAAGGCCAGGTGATGAATTGGACTGGGGGAGAGGGTGTTGAATTCCGCTCACTGAATTCTCTGAAGTTTTGATATATTTTGCAAAACAATCACTTCCCAACCAACACCCCCCTGCCCAGTTTTAAAGAGGGAGATTCGCCTTTTCTGAGGTTGGGGGGGGCGGGGGGTGGGGGGAGGCGAGGGACACCTGGCTAACATCACCTTGCTTGTGGGATCTTGCTGTGCCTATCTGACCTGCAGCCTGTCCTGCACTGCATCGTGGCTGCCCTCCCCGAATTCAGTTTACTGATGGGCTGATTGAAGATTGCTCCCAATTCCCTCCCGTTTCTCTCAGTAAATCATCGATAAATATAAAACATGGCCACAGTGCATCATTGTTTAAAATGGTCAGACAGAAACTTTTCAGAGTGCATTTGAATCCAGATTGACTCTGAGGTAGAGAGAAGGAACAGAGATAACAACAGATTATCGAACGGGAGAGAGAGGGAAAAATGAACAGAGATAGAGAGGGGACTAGATATGTACAGGGAGAGGGGGAGAGAGACAGAGAGAGTGAGGGAGAGAGGTGACAGTGTTAGAAGTGGAAAGTGCAATGTGAATATTTTGTGCCCAATCAGCAGCAGTCCTGGAGTGAGCAGGTAGAGGGGGTGGGGGCAGTGAATGGGAGAGGGATGGAAGGGGAATGATCAGTGTTTGTGTGGTTTTCACAATGAGGCAGTAAAACAGCTGGAGCTGGCAGGTTAAACACAGAGGGAGAGACGCAGCCTCTGGGAGTTGGGGGACGGGGGTCGGGCACTGGCGTGGTCTCCAGTGTTTAGTCACAGCCCAGCCTCCGAAAGTAAAGGACCCTCCTTTGCATGAAATTGTGGTTATGAGTGAGTGAGTAAAATTTTGGGATCATGCTGTGTCATTTATGTTTCAAAATTCTTTGCTTTATTTTTAATCAATTTCCATTTCTCTCCCCCACCCCCAAGGAGAATTGATTTGGAAGCTGCAGCATTGACGATGCAGAGAGAGGATCAATTCTCCGGGAGGAATCCTCGGACAAGAGCTATAACCGGAGAGAAAACTAATAATAAATGTATCCATGTCTCTGTCACTCATTCTTATACCCAGAGACAGCACTTGTGGAATTTTCACACTGATGATTGGGGTCAGTGGGGGCTGGGGGGTGGGGAATGGGGGTGTTACTCAGGGGGATCCAGGTTGAGACACGGTGCTGCAGAGAGTCCCATTGAGTTCAATCCCTCCACCTCTTCCTGTGACTCTTATCTCAGATCCTCCCTCCATGTTCCTCACTGATTCCCCACATCTTTCTTTCCATCCCCATCTCTCCATGTCCTTTGTATCTCAGCCTCTGAATTGTGACAAGTTTTCCATTTTATCTCTTCCTACAACTCTCTCTGTATCTTTTTCTCTGAAACTTTGTCACTCTGTTCTTTATAATCTCCCACCCCCACCCCACCCCAACCCCACCCCATCTCAGCTCCTCTATTTCTTTCTACTTTCATTTTGTCTCTTAGCCTCTCAGAATATTTTTGTTTCTGCACGTCTCTCTCCCTTTCTCTCTCTCTCTCTGGATTATTCTACATTCAGGGTCTCTGTCTATCTGCCTTTGGGAGAGTTGGACTCATTGCCATGGTGTTGTATGGGTGGGAATGATCCGGATGCTCCTGTTTTCAATCTCTCCCAAATGTTATTCCCATTAAGTTGTGGAAACAGGGGGAGGGATGTGTAAAGGGAGCAGCCATTGCCAAGCACCCAGTTTGCAACATGACACCGGGTCTAATTCCATCCCAGTGCCATCTCTCACTCTCTATATCTCTGCTCCCTCATGGGGGGGAGCGGGGGGGGGGGGGGGCGGTGGGGGGTGGTGTGTGCATGTGGTGGGGTCGGGGTAGAGAGGCCTTTGAAATTCAGGGGATTGCTCGGGGGAAGGGCAATTAGACAGAGAGAGGGGGAATTCATTACATGGCGGGATGGGGGTGGGGTGGGGGTGGGGTGTGCAGAAATTGGAGGGAGGGAGGAAGTTAGACAGAGAGGGGAATTACATACATACCGGGGGAAGGGGGTCGGGGGAGCGGGGGGGGGGGGGGGTGGGATTGAGAGCGGCGGGGTGGAATTAGACACAGAGAGGGAATTACGGAGGGAAAAGTATAGAGAGATGGGGGAATTACAGAGAAAGGGAGGAATTAGACAGAGGGGCAATTAGAGTGATATGGAGGAATTAGCGAGATAGGGGAATTAGATAGAGAGTGGAAATTACAGAGAAAGTTGGAATTACAGAGAGGGGAGAGTAGAGAAGGAAAGGATTAGAGAAAGAGGGGAATTGGACAGAAGGGGAAAGTTAGAGAGGTAATTAGGGAGAAGGGGTAAATTAGACATGGGGGCAATTAGGGAGAGAGTGGAAATTAGACATGGGGAGAAATTAGAGAGACAGGTAATTAGAGACAGAGGGGGACTTAGAGAGGGAGAGTTACAGAGTGAGAGAGAGAGGGTGCGTAGAGAGACAGACGGGGGCCTTAGAGAGAGAGGGGGGACTTACAGGGAGAAGGGGGACTTAGAGAAAGAGAGAGGATGACTTAGAGAGAGAAGGTGTAATTGGAGAGAGGGAAAATTAGAGATAAATAATTAGAGAGCGAGAAAGAGGGGAAAATTTGAAAGAGCGAGGGAGGAATTGGATGGGGGTGGCGGGGTGGGTGTGAATTCAGACAGAGTAGAGTGGGAGAATTAGACAGAGAGTAATTATAGAGAAAGGATGAATTGACAGAGAGGAGGCAGTTAGAGAGAGGGACGGTGTAATAGACTGAGAGAGGGGAAAATTAGAGGGGACAAGTTAGAGAGGGGATTAGAGAGATGGAGGTGGGAGTCAGACAGAGGGACAATTAGACAGAGAGGGGAGGGGGAAGAGACAGTGGGGGGGGGGGGGAAGAGACAGTGGGGGTGGGGAAGAGACAGTGGGGGGGGGGAAGAGACAGTGGCAGGGGCGGAAGAGACAATGGGGGGGGGAAGAGACAGTGGGGGGTGGTGGGGGAAGAGTCAGTGACGGGGGGGAAATCGACAGAAAGAAGAGGGGGAAGAGACAGAGATGGGAGATGGACTTGGGAGGAGTTAGACAGAGAGAGATGGATTGAGACAGAGACGGGGAATTAGATTGAGTGTGGGGTGTAAGATAGAGGAGGTAATTATGGAGAGGGGGAATCAGAGTGGGAGGAATTAGAAGTGGGATTATAGAGAGGGTTGGGAGTCAGACAGAGAGAAAGGGGGTAAAAAGACAGAGAGAGTTGGGGAATGAGGCAAAAGGGCAGACACAGACTGAGAGGGAGGGGGGGGGATTTCAATAATTTCATTGTCTGCCTCAAGTTCTCAATGACACGGGTCATATCAGATGAAGTGACTAACTGGTCGTTTCTGTTTTTTGAAGGAATGCGGTGCCCCCCCGGAGACCTAATCATTGAGAATTTTACATGTGAGTTTAAATTGAAATTCCCACGGCCAGAATTGTCCTTTGTGTTCAGAGATTTGTCAGCGCTTCATGAATAATAACTAACGGGAAATTATCAGGAGGTTGTAGAAATCTTTCAAAATGAAAGCTTAAAAGTTGTAGAGCATCAAATGGATCAGAGATTGCATTTATACAAATTGCTCAATGAAGTGATGAAAGTTACTTCACCTTTTAAACTCCAAGCAGGTGATTTCTAAAGGGGTAGAATTGAAAAGTAAAAAGGTTAAGCGGAATGTGCGTCAAACCTTGGTTCCACCAATTAGTGCCGAGAACACTGCTGGTCAGCGTAGAATAAAAACCCATGTACAGAGACACTTGAGTGAGATTAAAATATTTACAAGGATTATCGAAGAAGGTCTAACTTTCAGCAGGGGTTTAGCATTACTGGGTGTTGTTCCTTATGGCAATGGGAGACTGAGGAATTTTCTAATAGAGCTCTTTGAAACATAGAAGAATGTTTCTGGTTGTGGAGAGAGCAAAACGGAGGTCATGAATATGCCATCCATCTAGTAAACCAATAGTGTATTCAGAAGTTCTAATTTGAAAGACAAAAGAAGACTTGTATTTATATAACAATTTACGCCATCAGTGGATGCCTTCAAAGTGTTTTCCAAGTGTTAAGGACGTGATTTTCCCGACAGGGATCTCATTAGAATCATCAAACTTCATTTACTGGCTACAGCAGCAGTTACAAGCGTTCATCAAGCTCCACAACCAGAAGAAAACTCCCACTCTAAGGTCCCCTGCACTTACAGTTGACTCGTTCACACTGTCACGCGATGGTATTCAACACTGTGAATCTTAAAGCTACAGCCAACATATTCCTTAAAGCTACAATTGCTACAGCAATCAACTAACTGATGTTTGAAGTTTTCTACTGTGTCAGAACCGGACGTCATTATGCACAGATAAAACTCCCACAAACAGCAATATGAAAATGATCAGATATTTTGTTTTGGTGATGTTGATTTTTGGATAAAAATCGCCACGGATGCCAGGAATAATTCCTCGATCCTTTTGTGAAACACCTTAGAAACTGCTCTTAAAATATGAACAAAGCCGAAGAAACATGTAAGTTGCAATTGGGGCTGTGTTGGTGAGGGACTATGCGGGTGAGGGACTGTGCGGATGAGGGCCTGTGCTGGTGAGGGGCTTTGCGGGTGAGGAGCTGTGTAGCTGAGGGTCTGTGCGAGTGAGGGGGTTTGTGGAGGAGTCAGTGTTCAGGTGAGGGACTGTGTGGGTGAGGGGCTCTGTAGGTGAGGTGATGTGCAGGTGAGGCACTGTGTGGGCAAGGGGCTGTGTGGGTGAGGGGCTGTGCGGATGAGGGATGTGCGGATGAAGGGCTGTGTGGGTGAGGGGCTGTGCGGGTGAGGGGCTGTGTGGGTGAGGGGCTGTGCGGATGAGGGATGTGCGGATGAAGGGCTGTGTGGTTGAGGGGCTGTGCGGGTGAAGGGCTGTGCGGGTGAGGAGTTGAGGGGGTGAGGGGCTGTGCGGGTGAGGGACTGTGCGGGTGAGGGGCTGTGCGGATGAGGGCCTGTGCTGGTGAGGGGTTTTGCGGGTGAGGAGCTGTGTAGCTGAGGGTCTGTGCGAGTGAGGGGGTTTGCGGAGGAGTCAGTGTTCAGGTGAGGGACTGTGTGGGTGAGAGGCTGTGTAGGTGAGGTGCTGTGCAGGTGAGGCACTGTGTGGGCAAGGGGCTGTGTGGGTGAGGGGCTGTGCGGATGAGGGATGTGCGGATGAAGGGCTGTGTGGGTGAGGGGCTGTGTGGGTGAGGTGCTGTGCTGGTGAAGGGCTGTGCGGGTGAGGGGCTGTGGGGGTGAGGGGCTGTGGGGGTGAGGGGCTGTGGGGGTGAGGGACTGTGGGGGTGAGGGGCTGTTGGCGTTAAGCATTGTGTGGGTGAGGGACTGTGGGGGTGAGGGTCTGTGGGGATGAGGGACTGTGGGGGTGAGGGGCTGTGGGAGTGAGGGACTGTGGGGGTGAGGGGCTGTGGGGGTGAGGGACTGTGGGGGTGAGGGACTGTTTGAGTGAGGGGCTGTGGGGTGAGGGTCTGTGCAGGTGAGGGGCTGTGGGTGTGAGGGACTGTGTGTGAGGGACTGTGCAGGTGAGTGACTGTGGGGTGAGGGGCTGTGCGGGTGAGGGGCTGTGCAGGTGAGTGTGTGGGGGTGAGGGTCTGTGGGGGTGAAAGTCTGTGGGGGTGAGGGACTGTGGGGGTGTGGAGGCTGTGCGGGTGAGGAGGCTGTGGGGGTGTGGAGGTTGTGGGGGTGTGGAGGCTGTGGGGGTGTGAGGCAGCGGGAGTGAAGAGGTTGTGGGTGTGAGGGTCTGTGCGGTTGAGGGGCTGTGGGGGTGAGGGGCTGTCGGGGTGAGTGTGTGTGGATGTGGGGGTGAGTGTCTGTGTGGGTGAGGGTCTGTGAGGGTGAGGGTCTGTGTGGGTGAGGGGCTGTTCGTGTGAGGGGCTGTGTGGGTGAGGGGCTCTGTGGGTGAGGGGCTGTGTGGGTGAGGTGCTGTGCGGGTGAGGGGCTGTGCGGGTGAGGGGCTCTGTGGGTGAGGGGCTGTGCGGGTGAGGGGCTGTGCGGGTGAGGGTCTGTGTGGGTCAGGGTCTGTGCGGGTGAGGGGCTCTGAGGGTGAGGGTCTGTGTATGTGAGGCACTTTGTGGTTGAGGGGCTGTGTCGGTGAGGGGCTGTGTGGGTGAGGGGCTGTGCAGGTGAGGGTCTGTGGGGGTCAGGAGGCTGTGGTGGTGTGGGTTTGTAGGGAAGAGGGTCTGTGCGGGTGAGGATCTGTGGGGTTGAGGCTGTGGGTGTGTGGGTCTATTGAGGGGTGGCGGCTTTGGGGGTGAGGGTCTGTGTGGGTGAGGGTCTGTGCAGGTGAGGAGGTTGTGAGGTTGAGGGTCTGTGCGGGTGAGGTGCTGTGGGAGTGAGGGTCTGTATGGGTGAGGGGCTGTGGGGTTGAGGGTCTGTGGGGGTGAGGTGCTGAGGAGGTGAGAGGCTGTGTGGGTGAAGGGCTGTGGGTGTGAGTGTCTGTGCGGGTGAGTGGCTGTGGGGGTGAGGGGCTGTGCGGGTGAGGGGCTGTGCGGGTGAGGGGCTGTGTGGGTGACGGACTGTGTGGGTGAGGGGCTGTGGGGGTGAGGGTCTGTGCGGGTGAGTGGCTGTGGGGTTGAGGGTCTGTGGGTGTGAGGGTCTGTGTGGGTTATGGGCTGTGTGGTTGAGTGTCTGTACGGGTGAGTGGTTGTGTGGGTGAGGGTCTTTGCCGGTGAGGGTCTTTGTGGGTGAAGGGTTGTGTGGGTGAGGGGCTGTGTGGGTGAGGGGCTGTGTGGGTGAGAGGCTGTGTGGGTGAGTGGCTGTGCAGGTGAGGGGCTGTGTGGGTGAGGCATTGTGTGTGTGAGGGTCTGTGGGGGTGAGGGGCTGTGCGGGTGAGGCACTGTGTGGGTGAGGGCTTGTGTGTGTGAGGGTCTGTGGGGGTGAGGGGCTGTGGGGGAGGGGTATGTGGGGGTGAGGGGCTGTGGCTGTGAGGGCCAGTGGGGTGAGGGGCTTGGGGGTGAGGACTGTGCAGGGTGAGGGGCTGTGGGGTGAGGTGCTGTGGGGGTGAGGGGCTGTGCAGGTGAGGGGCTGTGGGGTGAGGTGCTGTGGGGGTGAGGGGCTGTGGGGGTGAGGGGCTGTGGGGGTGAGGGGCTGTGGGGGTGAGGAGACTGTGGGGGTGAGGGTCTGTGGGGGGTGTGGAGTCTTTGGGGGTGAGGGTCTGTGGGGGTGTGGAGTCTGTGGGGGTGAGGGTCTGTGAGGGTCTGTGGGGGTCAGGAGGCTGTGGTGGTGTGGGTTTGTAGGGAAGAGGGTCTGTGCAGGTGAGGATCTGTGGGGTTGAGGCTGTGGGTGTGTGGGTCTATTGAGGGGTGGCGGCTTTGGGGGTGAGGGTCTGTGTGGGTGAAGGTCTGTGCAGGTGAGGAGGTTGTGAGGTTGAGGGTCTGTGCGGGTGAGGTGCTGTGGGAGTGAGGGTCTGTATGGGTGAGGGGCTGTGGGGTTGAGTGTCTGTGGGGGTGAGGTGCTGAGGAGGTGAGAGGCTGTGTGGGTGAAGGGCTGTGGGTGTGAGTGTCTGTGCGGGTGAGTGGCTGTGGGGGTGAGGGGCTGTGCGGGTGAGGGGCTGTGCGGGTGAGGGGCTGTGTGGGTGACGGACTGTGTGGGTGAGGGGCTGTGGGGGTGAGGGTCTGTGCGGGTGAGTGGCTGTGGGGTTGAGAGTCTGTGGGGGTGAGGGTCTGTGTGGGTTATGGGCTGTGTGGTTGAGTGTCTGTACGGGTGAGTGGTTGTGTGGGTGAGGGTCTTTGCCGGTGAGGGTCTTTGTGGGTGCAGGGCTGTGTGGGTGAGGGGCTGTGTGGGTGAGGGGCTGTGTGGGTGAGAGGCTGTGTGGGTGAGTGGCTGTGCAGGTGAGGGGCTGTGTGGGTGAGGCATTGTGTGTGTGAGGGTCTGTGGGGGTGAGGGGCTGTGCGGGTGAGGGGCTGCGTGGGTGAGGCATTGTGTGTGTGAGGGCCTGTGGGGGTGTGGGGCTGTGGGGGTAAGGGGTAGTGGGGGTGAGGGGCTGTGGCTGTGAGGGCCAGTGCGGGTGAGGGGCTTGGGGGTGAGGGACTGTGCAGGTGAGGGACTGTGGGGTTGAGGGGCTGTTGGGTTGAGGGGCTGTGCAGGTGAGGGGCTGTGGGGGTGAGGTGCTGTGGGGGTGAGGGTCTGTGGGGGTGAGGGGCTGTGGGGCTGAGGGTCTGTGTGGGTGAGGGTCGGTGCGGGAGAGGGGCTGTGTTGTTGAGGGTCTGTGCGGGTGAGTGGCTGTAGGGTTGAGGGTCTGTGGGGGTGAGGTACTGTGGAGGTGAGGGTCTTTGCGGGTGAGGGTCTGTGCGGGTGAGGGGCTGTGTGGGTGAGGGGCTGTGGGGGTGAGGGTCTTTGCGGGTGAGGGGAGGTGCGGGTGAGGGGCTCTGTGTGTGAGGGGCTCTGTGGGTGAGGGGCTATCGGGGTGAGGGGCTGTGGGGGTGAGGGATTGTGCAGGAGAGGGGCTGTGGGGGTGAGGGTCTGTGCGGGTGAGGGGCTGTGGGTGTGAGGGTCTGTGTGAGTGAGGGGCTCTGTGGGTGAGGGGCTCTGTGGGTGAGGGGCTGTGGGGGTGAGGGGCTGTGGGGGTGAGGGGCTGTGCGGGTGAGGGGCTGTGGGGTTGAGAGTCTTTGCGGGTGAGGGACTGTGGGGGTGAGGGGCTGTGGGGTTGAGAGTCTGTGTGGTTGAGGGACTGTGCGGGTGAGGGTCTGTGCGGGTGAATGACTGTGGGGGTGAGGGTCTGTGCGGGTGATTGGCTGTGGGGGTGAGGGGCTGTGGGGGTGAGGGGCTGTGGTGGTGAGGGTCTGTGTGGGTGAGGGTCTGTGCGGGTGAGGGACTGTGGGGGTGAGGGTCTGTGCGGGTGAATGGCTGTGGCAGTGAGGGTCTGTGGGGGTGAGGGTCTGTTTGGGTGAGGGGCTGTGGGGGTGAGGGTCTGTGCGGGTGAGGGACTGTGCGAGTGAGCGGCTCTGTGGGTGAGGGGCTGTGGGGTTGAGGGGCTGTGGGGGTGAGGCGTTGTGGGGGTGAGGGGCTGTGGGGGTGAGGGATTGTGCATGTGAGGGGCAGTGCGGATGAGGGGCTGTGGGTGTGAGGGGCTGTGGGGGTGAGGGACTGTGGGGTTGAGGGGCTGTGAGTGTGAGTGTCTGTGGGGGTGAGGGGCTGTGGGCGTGAGGGGCTGTGGGTGTGAGAGGCTGTGCGGGTGAGGGGTTGTGTATGTGAGGCACTTTGTGGGTGAGGGGCTGTGCGGGTGAGGAGGCTGTGGGGGGTGAGCATCTGTGGGGGTGTGGAGTCTGTGGGGGTGAGGAGGTTGTGTGGGTGACGGACTGTGCTGGTGAGGGGCTGTGCGGGTGAGGGGCTGTGTGGGTGAGGGGCTGTGCGGGTGAGGGACTTTGTGGGTGAGGGGCTGTGTGGGTGACGGACTGTGCGGGTGAGGGGCTGTGTGGGTGAGGGGCTGTGTGGGTGAGGGGCTGTGCAGGTGAGGGACTGTGTGGGTGAGGGGCTGTGTATGTGAGGCACTTTGTGGGTGAGGAGCTGTGGGGGTGAGGCTTTGTCTGGGTGAGGGGCTGTGGGGGTGAGGCACTGTGGGGTGAGGGTCTGTGTGGGTGAGGGGTTGTGCGGGTGAGGTGCTGTGGGTGTGAGGGGCTGTGTGGTTGAGGGGCTGTGCGGGGAAGGGCTGTGCAGTTGAGGGACTGTGGGGGTGAGGTGCTGTGTGTGTGAGGGGCTGTGTGTGTGAGGGGCTGTGGGGGTGAGGGGCTGTGAGTGTGAGGGTCTTTTCGGGTGAGGTGCTGTCGCGGTGAGGGAGTGTAGGGGTGAGAGTCTGTGGGTGTGAGGTGCTGTAGGGGTGAGAGTCTGTGGGTGCAAGGGTCTGTGGGGGTGAGGGGCTGTGCGGGTGAGGGGCTGTGCGGGTGACAGTCTGTGGGGGTGAGGGGCTGTGGGGGTGAGGGGCTGTGGGGTTGAGGGGCTGTGGGTGTGAGGGGCTGTGCGGGTGAGGGGTTGTGTATGTGAGGCACTTTGTGGGTGAGTGGGCTGTGCGGGTGAGGAGGCTGTGGGGGGTGAGCATCTGTGGGGGTGGAGTCTGTTGGGGTGAGGAGTTTGTGTGGGTGAGGGGCTGTACGGGTGACGGACTGTGCGGGTGAGGGGCTGTGCGGGTGAGGGGCTGTGCGGGTGAGGGGCTGTGTGTGTGACGGACTGTGTGGGTGAGGGGCTGTGTGGTTGAGGGGCTGTGTGGGTGAGAGACTGTGTATGTGAGGCCCTTTGTGGGTGAGGGGCTGTGGGGGTGAGGCTTTGTCTGGGTGAGGGGCTGTGGGGGTGAGAGGCTGTGGGGATGAGGCACTGTGGGGTGAGGGGCTGTGGGGGTGAGGGTCTGTGGGGCTGAGGGACTGTGCAGGTGAGGGGCTGTGTGGTTGAGGGGCTGTGCGGGTGAGGGGCTGTGCAGTTGAGGGACTTTGGGGGTGAGGGGCTGTGTGTGTGAGGCGCTGTTGGGGTGAGGGGCTGTGCAGTTGAGGGACTGTACGGTTGAGGGGCTGTGCGGGTGAGGGTCTGTACGGGTGAGGTGCTGTGGGGGTGAGGGGCTGTGGGGGTGAGGCGCTGTTGGGGTGAGTGGCTGTGGGGGTGAGGGTCTGTGCGGTTGAGGGACTGTGGGGGTGAGGGGCTGTGGGGGTGAGGAGCTGTGGGGGTGAGGGGCTGTGTGGGTGTGGAGGCTGTGGGGGTGAGGGCTGTGGGGGTGGGGGTCTTTGGGAGTGAGGGTCTGTGGGGGTGAGGGGCTGTGGGTGTGAGGGGCTGTGGGAGTGAGGGGCTGTGTGGGTGTGGAGGCTGTGGGGGTGAGGGTCTGTGGGGGTGAGGGGCTGTGGGGGTGAGGGTCTGTGGGGGTGAGGGGCTGTGGGGATGAGGGGCTGTGCAGGTGAGGGACTGGAAGGGTGAGGTGCTGTGGGGGTGAGGGGCTGTGGGGGTGAGGGGCTGTGGGGGTAAAGGGCTGTGTGGGTGTGGAGGCTGTGGGGGTGAGGGGCTGTGTGGGTGAGGGTCTGTGGGGGTGAGGGGCTCTGGGGGTAAAGCCCTGTGCGGGGGGACGGCAACTGGGTGCGGGGTGGTGTGTATCCAGAGAAGTGGGCTTTTCAGGTGCAGCATTCTGCGGCTCGGGTGCTGTGCTTGTGGGGTGGCCTGCGGGTGTTGGGGGTCTCTTGCAGTTGGGGTGGGGGTGGAGGTGGTAGCTGGTTGTGTGTGGGTGAGGGGCGATTTTAATACCCCCGTATTCTCTGTTTTATTTTGCTCATTTAGCCTCCTGGAAACATGTGAGCAATATTTTTTCCCGCATTCACCCGCTGAGTCCTTTTTTTGCTTTTTCATATCATAATCCTCATGACAGTTCATAATTTTTTATTCCATCAAATACATTTTCGATCACGTTTTGAGCGTGTTTAAAATTGCCACCGAAATGTGTGTGTGGAAGAGAATCCAACAGATCAATGTTTGTCTCAGTGGATTGAACAGACGATCCTCAATAGGACACGGATCTAAACCTCACACAAAGTCTCTAACAGAATTGTCAACGAGAGTCTCCCTTTCAAAAGCTGGCGTCGACTCTGGTGAAACAGGTGAATCCTTCCCAGCGCACAATAAACACACAGAGTCTCAATGATGCCTCCATTATCTTTGGAAAGGTTAAAGCCCAAAACAACTTCACCTCTGCCCCTCCCCACCCACCCCCATTCACCCCCCCCAACCCCGCCCAGTAAATGTTTTATCAAGGCCTCAACTATAATCCCCACAAATTCACACCCCCCCAAAAAAAAGTTGCATTAAAGCCCCAAATATATTCTCCACGCATTCAGCCCCACCCCACTCCCCAGAAAACACTTTATTAAGGCTTCAAATATAATCCCCACACTTTCACCTCCCCCACCCCCGCCTCAATAAATGAATAAACTGATAATGAGGGAGATGTAAAGGGCAAGTTTAACTCTCTACAGGTTGGGGAAGCTTTCCTGGGATGAAAGTGATCCAATGCCACCATCTGCTGGCGGCTCACGGCTACTGCAGGTGCTGCTCTTTGCCAGTCTCAGAGAGGTTCAGTCACTGGGTGGCTGGGCCTGGGCACAGGCTGATGGGGTGTAAACGCTGCAAAGGGGATTGAAATTTGCAGCGGCCGTTCGGCTGGTGCATCTGAGTCTTTATCCCAGTAAAAAACATTGGAAACACCCACATTTACTGGGGTGGAATTTAACACTTGCAAAGGGGAGATGCCGGGGATAGAACATAGGACCGCATACATGGGACGGAAGCGTACAACCACTCAGCTGTATTCCCTTTAACCACAATTAGCTAAGCGAACAAGGTGGGTAAGGAGGCATTTTCACCTTTGAGGCCGCTCTATCGTTAAATTTCCCATTCCCATTACTTCATCCACCTGCCCATATCCCATTTTGTAACTTTGTCACATTCACGCCATGCACAATCCTGATGTGCTCCCTTTTCACACAGTGACACGGGCAGTATCCCAGTTGGATAGATTGAAACATGAAGATTCAGCACTGATGGACAACGATTTGCGAGCAGACAGCACGTTTATGATAAATTGGAGAAGAAATGGAGATTGGAGATGTGGGTAGCGGTTAGAAGGAGCGGAGGTTTGGCGAGATTTTATATTTAAGAAGTGGATTGATGGAAACAGTTTTGATGGAGAGGGTCGTGTTAGGAAATGGAGGCAGTTTAAGTAAGTTTGTCGGTGTTAGGAATGAATTTCTGCTTTAATGGTTAATTTTGATTTTCATTCATGTACCTGCGTGTAAAGAAGAGGTCAAGTTGAGTTTTGGTTTCACTTTCAAAGGTACTTGCATTCGAGGTTTTTGCGGCTGTTGTAGCTCAGATAAACATACAAGAGGGGAAGAATTGGGGTGTTTAACTCGGTTGGGGGTTTTCATTTATGGTTGCAGCAGTGATGATGTACAAATGATCCATTAACTACAAGGCGTAATAGACATAACGTGAACACAGCATTGAGATTAGGTCTAACATGTTTTGCTCCAGATTTTGTTCTGATGCCCGATTCATCCTGCCAGGGGCTCAGGTCTCCTTTGTCCTTGGCCGAGAGGAAGTTCCTCTGAGTTGCAGCTACAGATTTCCGCCTCAGGCAATCCCTGACAGTGCTCAGCTCAGCCTGAAATAATACAACCTTCTTTGCATAACGGTATTCAACCCTCTTCTTTCTTGTGTGCACATTTTTTCACCAACAATCCAACTTGCCCCATCCCTCCTGTGAACGAAATTCTGTAACGAATGGCATGGGTGGGGTGCCCGAATTATCAAGCCCCATTACTCCTGGGGCCGCACCATTATTTTATTCAATGCTTAACTTTACCCCAAATTGGCATTTGAGGTTCAGTATCATTATTATCCCAAAGAAAAGAGACTATGACAAGGCTCCTTTCAAAAACACAGAATGATTATTTAACCTTAAAACAAAACTTATTTTAACAACTCTCAATTTCGAACTAACAAACAATTGCAATCAGGAAGTATAGGTATAGACCTCTTCCTAAAGAATTCCCCCAAACAGGCACACCCACACGTGAGTGAGCGTGAGCACACACACACAGGCACAAACACATATACAAGCACACATGCACACAGCACACACACACAGAGACATGCACACAGGAAAAAAACACACACACAAACATACAGACAGGCACACAGAAACACACACACCCACACACACACAGGCAGACACCTAGAGACACACAAAAACAAACAGGCATACGATGCACACACACACAAACCAAGGTGCACATACTCGCACACAGGCACAGACACAATCACAGACAGGCACACGGGCACAAACACAGACACACACACACACACACACACACACATACACACAGGCAGGCACACATACCAAGGTGCACAAACATGCACACAGGCACACACACACATACACAGCCACCAAAGAAGTACATTCACACACACTCACATAGAGCCATGCAGGCACAGGCACACACAGACACCCATACGCACAGACACAGATATACACACACGGACACCCACACATATTGACACACGCAGTCGCAAACACATAGGCACCCACAAGCGCAGACACACACATACACACACACACAGGCATACACAGAGACACGCACACACTGGAAATATGTTGACAGAAGAGATGGAAATATTTGGCATTAAGGAACGGGAATTTAAGCGTTTTTTGTAACAATAAACACAAAGACGTGAAAGATCTGTCTTATATAACATCTTAAATGAAAGATTTCACACTGCAGACTTTTCCTTCCAACTGACCCCTGGATATATTCCATCAGTATCAAGCACTGTGAAAACAGAAAATAAACGCTTATGAACAAAGCTGCTGAAGTGTATCATGTGCTGTCACTGATACACTCCTGCCATAATAGACTACATAGGGCAGATTGGGCAGAGCCGTAATTGGAAAAGAAGTAGTATTAATGGTCGATTCAGAATCCAATAGTGACCTGTGTGCACACAATAAGATCAAAACCCGCATCTGGGGAAAAGGGGGACACTTAAAACAATAAGTGGAGGGAAAAGGGAAATAAACGTTTGGAATCCGCCTGATTCTTTTCGGTTTCTGATTCAGTCAGTGGTCTGGGGCAGGCGTGACTGAGGTAGGCGAGGGAACCCAGAGGGCAGCAGTGCAGGGGTGTGAACCTGTGCAATTGTCCAATCGGCTTGAGGCTCTGTTTGGATGAGAGCAGGGAGTTACCGGGTGGGTGAGCAGACTGGCCATTGCACAGTGATACAGGAAGCCATTCAATTGGGGGGAGCAAACAGAAATGTGGTGGTAGTTAGTGACAGTACAGAGAGGGGGGATTGACACTGTTCTCTGCAGCAAAGAGCGAGAGACCAGGCGGCTGTGTTTCCTGCCCGGTGCCTGGGTTCCCGATATCTGCCAGTTCTAAACCTCACCCAAAGTCTCTAACAGAATTGTCAGCGAGAGTCTCCCTTTCAAATACTGGCATCGACTCTCGTGAAACAGGTGAATCTTCCCCACCGCACAATAAACACACAGAGTCTCAATGATGCCTCCATTATCTTTGGATCTGTTAAAGCCCCAAATATAATCTCCACACATTCACCATCCCTCCAATAAATGTTGTATTAAAGCCCCACAGAAAATGTCCACACATTCGCCCCCTCCAGTGAATGCTGTATTAAAGCCGCAAATATAATCCCCACATTCACTGTCCCCCAGTAAATATTATATTGAAATCCCAAATATAATCTCCACCCATTCACCGCCAACCACCCTCCCCCATCCCCAGAAAATGATAATGGGGGCGATATCAGTCTCGACATGTTGGAGAGACTCGCCTGAGATGAAAGTGATCCAATGCTACCATCTGTTGGCAGCACACGGCGACTGCAGGCGCTACTCTTTGCCAGTCGATATGAGAAATGGAGAAAATTATCCTGGGAACGAATTCATATGAAGCCTTTAGCAAAATGCAGTATGTGTGTTGGTGGCTGGTGCGGGGTGGGGTTAAACATTGACAATGTCTTGCAGAGGGTTTACAGAGCACAGCAAAGTGATGCTGACACTGGGAGCAGTGTCTGAAATCTGTACCAAACGTCCACATTGCAGCCTGGAATAATCCCCCAAACACAATCTCCAGACAATATATCCAACGGGGAAAGAGGAGCCGAGCTCTTGGGCAGTGTCCGCTGCTAAAGGGCCGAATGCACCAGCCGAACGGCCGCTGCAATTTGAATCTCCTTTGAAGCGTTCACACCGCATCAGCTTGTGCCCGGATCCAGCCACCGAGTGAACCTCTCTCAGACTGGCAAAGAGCAGCGCCTGCAGTAGTCGTGATCCGCCAGCTGATGGTGGCATTGAATCACTTTCATCTCAGGAACGGTTCTGCAACCTGCGGAGAGTTAAACTTTCACATTCCATCTCCCCCGTTATCAATTTATTAATTTACTGAGGGAGGGTGAATGTGTGGAGTTTATATAGGTGTCGACCCTGATGAAACAGATGAATTATCCCCACCGCACAATAAACGCACAGATTTTCAATGATGCCTCCATTATCTTTGGAGCTGATAAAGTCCCAAATATAATCTCCACACATTCACCATCCCCCCAATAAATGTTGTATTAAAGCCCCACATATAATTTCCACACATTCGCGCCCCTCATTGAATGTTGTATTAAAACCGCAAATGTAATCCCACATTCACTGTCCCCCAGTAAATGTTATATTAAAATCCCAAATCTAATCTCTACCCATTCACCGCCAACCACCCACCCCCAGCTCCAGAAAATGATAATGGGGGCGATATAATTCTGGACATGTTCGAGAGTCTCGCCTGAGATGAAAGTGATCCAATGCTACCATCTGCTGGCAGCATGCGGCTACTGCAGGTGCTTGCTCTTTGCCAGTCGGTCTGAGAAATGGAGAAAATTATGCTGGGAACGAATTCATTTGAAGCCTTTAGCAAAATGCAGTGTGTGTGTTGGTGGGGGATGCGGGGTGGGGGTTAAACATTGACAATGTCTTGCAGAGGGTTTTTCAGAGCACAGCAAAATGATGCTGACACTGGGAGCAGCGTCTGAAATCTGTACCAAACGTCCAAACTGCACCTGGAATATTCCCCAAACACCATCTCCAGACAATATATCCAACGGGGAAAGAGGAGCCGAGCTCTTGGGCAGTGTCCGCTGCTAAAGGGCCGAATGCACCAGCCGAGCATCCGCTGCAAATTTGAATCCCCTTTGAAGCGTTCGCACCCCATCAGCCTGTGCCCGCACCCAGCCACCTGGAGACTGGCAAAGAGCAGCGCCTGCAGTAGCCGTGATCGGCCAGCAGATGGTGGGATTGGATCACGTTCATCTCAGGAAAGGTTCTCCAACCTGCGGAGAGTTAAACTTGCATTTTCCATCTCCTCCATTAACAATTTATTAATTTACTGAGGGAGGGTGAATGTGTGGAGTTTATATATGTGTCGCCTCTGCTGAAACAGGTGAATTCTCCCCACCGCACAATAAACACGCAAGTCTCAATGATGCCTCCATTATCTTTGGAGCTTGTAAAGTGGGGAGTTAATAGTAGATAATACGGAAACGGCAGATGAAATGAACAAATATTTCGCTTCTGCTTTCACTACAGAGGATACAAAAGCCATTCCAGTGATAGCTGCAAATCTGGAGATGGAAGGGAGAAGGGAAATCGGTGAAATTACAATCACCAGGGAAACGGTGCTCAGCAAACGAATGGAGCTGTGGGCTTACAAGTTTCCGGGTCTTGATGGATTTCATCCTAGGGTCTTTAAAGACGTGGCTAATGAGGGAGCCGATGCGCTGGAGTTAATTTTCCAAAATTCGTTACATTCTGGAAAGGTCTCATCAGGACCATTCTTGTTAACCTCTTCTGCACTCTCCCCAACGTGTTCACATCCTTCCTATAATGTGGCGCCCAGAACTGTGCGCAATATTCCAGCTGAGGCCTAACCAGTTCCTGAATTAAATTCAGCATAACCTCCTTGCTCTTGTTTCTCCAGTCTGGATCCTGTTGTCAAAATTCCAACTCACTGGGTGTGATGTCCCTCCTCTCAATGTAGCCTGAAACAGGAGACACCTGATTGGGAGGCTGTTGAAAACATTGCCGGGTTCATATTGCCTTCAACGCCATCAAAAAAGCGGGCAGCTTGTGGCAGATTTACCCTCGCCCGTTTTTCACCCGAGATCAATTTTGCCCCATTTGCCAATACCCAGGGCATTCGAGTGACACATTATGTTTCCCATCACTCACCTGTTATAATGACAGAGACAGTCTCGCTGAGCTGGGGCCAAAACTGCCTGACATTGACGGAAGTTTTATATCGACATTGGTAGTGTCCTCCTTGGTCTCTGCTGTCAACCCTGATTATTCCAACCTCTCGCCTTGTGACAACCTGAGGATAGGAGAATTTTCTTCCCTCTCTGTGAAAGAGGGATTTCCAGCGGTAATCTGTAGCGGCGGTGCAGGAAAAGGTGACAGTCTCTCCCAGTGCATACACCCCAGTCGGTTGATCAGGAAATATGACTGGTCTTGTTAGTGGACCTACGGTGAAATAGAAATCAGGGAAATTAGAAATGGATCAGTGGATATTCATGTTGATTGAAAAGGAATGACTGAATATCGATTGCACTGTATTGATGGGTAATCCTGAACATTGTGAGCTTACATTCAGCAATAGAGGAACTCGTCTGGTATTTGTTTGAAAAGCCGTGAACGCAAAGTTGGGATTATGTGCTGTCCCCCACAACAGCACGGTGCCCCAAAGCACTTTATAGCAAATTAAAGATTTCAGAATTTCAAAAACACTTGCAAGATTCTCAGATCTGCGGATCCCCTACACCCCACGCCCACTAACACACCCCAATGGGATTGGATTTTTATGAAGAAAGCATCGGGGAAAACGGGATGGATGTGACATGTGAGGGCTAGATTTTATTTGTGGAATTCCTTCAGTGTTAGAAAATAGAAGGGATTCTTCATATATATAATATACATGTAATGAAATGAATATATATATGGATATATATGTATATAGATACATACATAGATAGATAAATAAGTAATATATATGAATATTATACATATAAATAAGTGAGTATATATAGAGAGATAAATAGATAGATTATATATATATACTATACATATAAGTAAATGAATAGATGGATAGATTATATATAATATACATATACATAAATGAATTTATATGTATTATTGTATATATATAGATATGCAAATACATGTATTTATATATATATAAACTTATTTATTTATTTGTATATTATACATAATCTATCGATGGATAGATTATATATAATATACATATAAATAAATGAATTTATATATATGTATGTATATATATATAGATATGTACATACATGTATTTATATATATATAAAGTTATTTATTATATGCATATTATACATAATCTATCCATCTGTTAATTTCTTTATATATATACATAGACAAATAAGCAGGTAGATAAGGTACATAATGTGCATATAAAATACATAGTTCGATATAATATATGCATATATGTATATATATATATACGCGCACATATATATATGTAAAATGAATAAATGAATATCAAGATAGATTATATATATATATAGATATAAAGAATCCCAGCTATTTTCCAACAATTAAGTTCCATAAATGAATGCCAGATATGCAACGTTGATACAATATACAGTTTTTTGTCCAGATATGTTCTCGCCCATTGCCAGTAAGAATGATTCACAGAGTGTGAATTCGGAGCCCAGTGCTCGAGAGGTTCAGGTCAGGTGTTGAGCTGAAGATCGATTCGGTAAGATTTTTCAGATCCAGTATTAAATAGTTTTAAGGCCGCTCCCTCTCACATCGGTATTCTTGCGACTGTCCTGATGAGTTCAAGATGAAAAGCCTCGAAAAAATGTCCTTTCTTTCAGCACCAATCTGGTTCTGCACGGACGCACGGCCATTGATGTTAAAGGATACATGATACCTTGACAGTGATGAAAGCCTGCATTTGGAGGGAAATAAAAATATATATAATAGAATAACAGAAAAAAAATTCGATCGATGTGTTCAACAGCGAATTGGATTGCGGTCTGAAAAGAGAGAATGTGCAATATTGGGGGAATAGGGCAGGTGAGTGGGATGAGGTAGAATCCTATTCAAAAGAGCCAGTGCAGACTTGATGGGCCGATTGGCCTCCCTCTTCACTCTAAATGTACTGTGATAGGTTTCCTTTCCGGCATATTGTCCAGAGTTGAGCAACGCCAGTGATGGATCCCATCACTCCCTCCTCTCTCAGGCACTGAAGGCCTCCGTGAATACAACACGGATTTGTCTAAACAGCAAGAGGCTCTAATAGACATGTTCACGCTCCGTGTTCTCTGTCACTCACCCACTACAGTCACCGTCACTGCCTCGCTCACCGAGGACGCCAACTGCTTCCTCTTGATGAGAATTAGTTATTGGCACTGGTATCGACCATTGTTGCTCCTATCAGTAACCAGGAATCTACCGACGTTGCCATTCGTGGTGATTTCATTAGAGGAGAGCAGTTGATCACCTCTGTAGAAGGCACAGACTTTCCCCTGATCAGCTCCAGTGACATTTCCGGTAAGTGTGACGGTCTCTCCCAGCTCATACACTGCAGTGGCTTCATCAAGGAACAACACCGGCGTTAGCAGCTGATCTGCGGGAGAGCCAATGGACAGGACAATTAGAAATGGATCGCAAGGATCCATCTTGGCCACGCGAAGTCCATCGATCTGCGTGATATCCGGTGTTGAGTTTCCACAAAACGAGAGTTCAAGTGCGATCACAAATTAATGAAAAAAATAATTGTATCCAAAGCGCTACTTTACAGCCTGTGCGCGTCCCAGACAGCTTCCCAGACACATATGCGGTATTCCAAAGTAGCCCATGCAATGATGAGTGAATTTCAGCCCTAAGTGTGTGCATGGAAATATCCCACGAAAATAAATGAGGCAATGTCCGCACAATGTGTTTTTACAGTGCTATGTGCTTGATGGAGAAGTATTAGACCACAGGACACTGTGGACATCTCTTCAGTTATATTATATCAAATAGCGACCTTTGCCCTCATTTTCCTCGTTCTCGGACTAATTGTTTCCCGGTCTCATCTGAAACATGGCACTTCTGTCATCCCAGCGCTGCCTTAGTATTTGCACTGGGGAGTCCTGTCTGAATTATGGAGCTCAAGTCCTATAATATATACATCAACCTCGGACAGTGCAGCACTCCCTCATTACTGGCACCGGGAGGAGTGTCGGACTGGATTACGGGGCTCAAATCCTAGAGTTTTTCATCTAGCTCCGACAGTGCAGCACTCCCTCAGTACTAGCACCAGGGGGAGTGTCGGACTGGATTAAGGAGCTCAAATCCTAGAGTATATACATCTACCTCCAACAGTGCAGCACTCCCTCAGTACTGGCACCGTGGGGACTGTCGGCCTGGATTATGCAGCTCAAATCAAAGGGTACATACATCTACCTTCGAAAGTGCAGCACAGTCAATACTGGCAACGGGGCAGTTCATGACCTACTCCTGCTGCTATGTTCTTATGCTCCTGTTGTCTCATCCGCCGTTTTGTCACCAGGGCAGGTGCTGGGAAACTGATCGGCATTATCGCCAACATTCTCCAGAGATGTTGAGGTGCAGCCATCAAATTCACTTCGATCAAACCAACCGGATGATTTAAAAGTAATGGCCGTTACTTTAGGGAGGGATGTTGAGACTGACCTTGAGAAACACTCTGCCAAACTCCAAAACCAACTAAAAAAGAGAAAATGGAATTTGATTAATGGAACACCAACACATTTTACAGAATACAGAGTGATATCATGATGACGAGCTGAGTTGCCCATTCATCCCACTGTCTTTTTGTGAGTTCCTTTCTGAAGCACCGTATTTAATTCATCTTTCTCCCTCTTTCCCAATATCCCTGCAATTTATTCTTTGTTTTAAAGTTTTAACCCAATTCTCTATTGAAGTTCATGAGATTACCTGTTTCTAACGACCTGTCAGGCGGCAGCTTCCAGGTCTCAACAAACTTGCTGTGTTTAAAAAAAACACACCATTCCTCATGTCGCCTCTGTTTCTGGTGTCTTTAACCATAAACCTGTCTCCTTCTCGCAGAATCACAGGAATTTTTACAGCGCAAAAGGAGGCCAGTTGGTCCATCGAGTGTGCACTGACTCTCTGAAAAAAAATTCTACCTCGCCCCACTCCCCTGCTTTATCCCCTTAACCTTGCACATTCACTCTTTTCAGGTAGTGATCCAATTCCCTTTTGAATACTTCGATCAAAAGTGATTCGAAAACCCTTTCAGGAAGGTCATTCCAGACTTCAACTGCCAGCTGGATGAATAAGATTTTCCTCACATCACTTCTACTCCTTTTACCTATTATTTTGAATCTGTGCCCTCTAGTTCTTGATGTTCTCTTGAGCGAGGACAGGTTCTTCAAAATGTACCCTGACCACACCCCTCAGGGTCTTGAGTAGCACTATCAAGTCTCCCCTCAGCCTTCATTTCTCCAAGGGAAACAGTCCCCACCTCACCATACTATCCTCATAGCTACATTTCTTCATCTCACAAATCGTTCTTGTCAATCTCCATTGTATTCTCTCCAATGCATTAATGTTCTTCCTCAATTCTCATGCCCAGAACTGGAAGCAGTGCTCCAGGTGAGACTTAACTAGTTTCATATTCAAGTTCAACATGGCCTCCTTACTCTAGTACTCAATGTACCAATTAATAAACATTGAGATACCATATGCTTTATTAACTCTCTCAACATGTCCTGTCACATGCAATGACCGATGTACATATACACTGAGGTCCCTTTGTTCCAGCATTTCCTTAAGAGTCTTCAACATTATTTTATACTGTCTCTCCATATTCTTCCTGCCACAATGAGCCACCTCATGCTTCCCTGCATTGAACTTCATCTGTCACTTGTCTGATCAATCCACCAAAATATTTATGTCCTTTTGCAGTTCAAGACTATCCCATCACAGTTGACAACATTTCCAACCTTCCTATCATCCACATTTGAAGACCATATTTGGCACACCACGTTCTAGGTCATAATATATATGAAGAAAAGCAAGCGTCCCAACACTGACCCCCGGAGAACTCCACGACGGTGCTTCCTCCAAAGTGTAAAACAAACAATTATCATTACTATCTGTTTTCTGTCACTCAGCCAATTGCTTATCCAAGTGTCCACTTTCTCTTTCATTCCATGAGCTAGAATGTTGCTCGCCAGTCTATTGTGTGTCACTGCATCAAATGTCTTTTGATAATACACACAAACACACACACACACACACACACACACACACACACACACACACACATATATATGTATATATATATATATTCCTTCACGGGATTGAGCTTCTCTGGCTCGTCCAGCGTTTATGGCCCATCCCTAGTTACCCCTTGAGAAGGTGTTGCTGAGCTGACATCTTGAGCCGCTGCTGCCCATGCAGTGAAGATCCCTTTAGATGCCCTTTCCAGGCAGTTCGGCAGCTTTTCAAAATTCATAAAAGGTCCACTTGGTGACCGAGTGGAACCTTCCCTGAATAAGAAAGGGAAAGAGCTGGAAGAAGAGTGGATGCAAGAAACTGAGCATCTCCTCAGATCCTTAAATGCGGCCAGAACGCGGGACAGGTGAACAACTGGGGTCGCCAGAGAGCCACTCAGGCATTGTGAACATTGCGAGTTGGAATTGTGTAAGAAGGAGATGACGATATTCTCTTTTTTTATAGATCAGCAGGGCCATCTGTAGCACTGTGTTTACTGGAAGCTGTTCCATTCTACCCACTGGGCATGTATATATGTTTCCGTGATGTGCTCATCTCTAGCAGTCTGGTGGGGGAAGTGGACTTAACACAAGTTCCCAGATGGGAAATCATTCTGAATAACTGAGCAGAAGCGTCTCGTTACACATAGAGTGCTTACAGGCTCTCTCGGGCATCACAAGGCGCCTGGAATTCGACATTCCAAGGGGTAAAGAGACAGGAGAATCGGCAAACATTATGGAAACCGGAATTGATTGAAGAGAACAGACAGAACACTGGGTAAACACGGTGATAAAGACAGCTGGAAGGGGACTCAGTTCAAAGAAAGAGGAACTAAACCAACGGCAGGAAGGACAGTGACTCAGAGCCAATGGAACAGCACAAAATATATCCACTAGGTTGTACCCTGACGGTGAGGCAATCACTCTCCCAGATGTCTTCCTTTTGAAATCCACTGGAGATAAATGAATGTCAACACACCAAACATCACCACAACACATTTCTAACAAGAACACAGGGCTTAGGAGCAGGGGCAGGCCATCCACACATTCGAATCTGCTCCAGCATTTATTAAGATCATCCGGTCAAGGGGCAGGAGTAGTCCATTCGGCCCCTCCAGCCTACTTTGTCATTCACTTCCATCCATTGTTTTATCTCCACCTTATAGACCACTTCGATCACTTCCCACTAACCTACTCACAACACCGCACCCCCCCCAACCCCCACAACGCGCCACCCCCCACCCAGGGCTATCTGTCACTTTCTCGCCCTGCTTTCTACTCTTAATGTCACCTTTAGCACATTCCGCAGCTAACATCGCCACCATGAACAGGACTTTGACCTTTTGTCTTTGATATCTTTGGCAATATCTTTTTTGCCTCCACCTATCACTGACCCTTCTTCCAACACGACCAGTCCCCCACCCCCGGCCTCAAGCAGCTTATATTTCATTCATTTCCATTTTTCTTTGGCTCTGATGAAGAGTCATACGGGCTTAAAAAGTTAACTGTGTTCCTCTCCGCAGATGCTGTCAGACCTGCTCAGATTTTCCAGCATTTGTTGTTTTTGTTTCAGATTTCCAGCATCCGCAGTATTTTGAATTAGATCATGGCTGATCTGATTGTAACCTGAAATCTAATTCCCTCCTACTCCGATTCCCGTTCACCCCGTTGTTTACCAAGAATCGATCCACAACTGCCTTAAAATGTTCAAACACTCTGCTTCCACCGCCTGTTCAGGAACAGAGTTACAAAGACTCACAACTCTCTGAGTGACAAAAAAAAAAATCGCCTCATCACTTTTTGAAATGGGCAACCCATTATGTTGAAGCAGTGGCTCTAGTTCTAGATTGTTCCACAAGAGAAATCATACCCTCCACATCCACCTTGACCAACACTCCTCCGGATCTTATAAGTTTCAGTCAAATCACCTATTACTCTTTCAAACTCCCACAAATACAAGCCTAGCCTGTCTAATCTCCCCTTATAAGACAACCCGTCCAATCCTGGTATTAGACTGATAAATGTTCTCTGAACTGCTGCTAACAAATTTACATCCTTCCATAAATAAGAAGACCAATCCTGTCACAATACTCCAGATGTGGTCTTACCAGTGCCCTGTTCAACTGAAGCATTACCTCTCAATTTTTGTATTAATGCCCTCTTGCAATAAATGATAACATTCTATTAGCTTTCCTAATTAATTGTTGCACCTGTATAATAACCTCATGTGTTTCATGCACTCGGACACCCAGTTCGCTCTGCACCACAGAGCTCTGCAATCTCTCACTATTTAGATAATATGCTGCTCTTTTGTTCTTCCTGCCAAAATGGACAATTTCCCATTTTCCCACATTGTACTCCATGGCTTGTGTGGTTGCCATCTCAGCTCCACGTTCCTGTTTGGCCCCCAATTACATTGACTACCTGGTCGATCAAAAGTCTATCCAACTCTGCCTTGAATATATTCAATGGGCCAACTCACATTGACCTCTGGAGAAGGGATTTCCACAGGCTAACCACCCTCGGAGATAGAATAGCAACATCTCCACATATCGTAAAATGCGAAACTATAACAGTGTCCCATAGTTCTAATCTACTCCCACAGGGAGAAACATCCTCCTGGTGTCCTTTCTGTCAAGCCCCTCGGGAATCTTTTATCTTTCAATAAGGTCATCTCTCATTCTTCTGAGCTTCAAGGGGCATGGGATGAGTCTTTCAACCCAATATCTGTTCACGTGTGTCTGCAGACACTGAGTTGTTTGGCGAGGTGAGGCCATTGGTGAGACTGGTGGAATTGGCCTTCCTTTCGCGCATGCTCACTCCCAGGCATGCAGCAGGTCTAATGGGATTATATAGGTACATTTGGCCCATACTCCCATGAGTGATCTCGAAGCTCTGAGCTGATTGGCCGCACCAGCGCCTCCTCTCGATGGGAGTGGGGGAACTGGGAAGAACAGTGCATGAGAAACAAAGGGTGTGCTTAAACGGTCTGGATTTAAAGAAAACGTTGGAATCTTCCTGATATACTTTCAATTGAAGCTTCAACCACTTAACTCCTCATAGGCCACGGCTATAGGAGATATAATCGAGCCTTTAGCAAAAAAAAAATGTAATAATCTATTGTGAAGTTTTGGTCTCCTTACTTAAGATAGAGTAGACATTCCATAGAGAGAAAGCAGAGACGGTTCACCAGACTGATTCCTGGACTGGCAGGATTGCCATATGAGGAGAAATTGGACAGATTAGGCCCATATCCGCTGGAGTTTAAAGTGTGAGAGGGGAACTCATTGAAACATATAAAATTCTGACAGGAATGGACAGACTGGATGCAGGAATGATGTTTTCTCTGGCAGGGGGGGTCTAAAACAAGGGTCACAATCTCAGGAAACGGGGTGGTCCACTTAGGACTGAGATGAGGAGAAGCCTCTTCACTCAAAAGGTGGTGAACCTGTGTAATTCTCGACCGCAGAAGGATGTGGAAGCCAAGTCGCTGAATACATTGAATAAATAAATAAATGGATTTCTAGACTGTAAAGGCATCAAAGGGTATGGGGAGAGATGGGGTAGGGCGTTGAGATAGAGGATCAGCCATGATCATATTGAATGGCACAGCAGGCTCGAAGGGCTGAATAACAGATTCCTCATCCAATTTTCTATGTTTTATGGTTTCTAAGTCACTTAAAATAAGATAAATTATTTAATATGGCACCTGATGTGCCATTGATTACAAATGTGGGGAATTAATTCAGCAAAAAGAAAAGCAAAATGCCGCAGATGCTGGGAATCTGAAATAAAAACAGAAAATGCTGTCAAATAAAAACCTCAGCTGGTCTGGCAGCATCTGTGGAGAGAGAGAGAAACAAATTATTTAGCGCTGAAAAAAGAGTCTTGCGACCTCGAAAGTTTGACTGTTTCTCTCTACACAGATGCTGATAAGGCTGCTGAGTATTTTTTATTTAATTCCCAGCAGTTTCTGTTTTATTACCTAATTAAGTAAACTCTGCAAAGCTGTTGCTTTGTTCAATCAAACTACACTTTGGTCTTGGAGAAAAAGGAGTGAATAGCTGAATAGATACAGCGATAACCTCTGTGCCCAAGAGAAGCTGCAGCACTTTTCCAAGGACATTGATCTCCGACCATTCTGCAGATCTGTATCTCGCTGGCATGCTCAGCTCCAGCAGCCTGAATGAGGGAGTGGCCTTGAAGGGAAACTCTGAGAGCTCAAGGCTCCATTGAAGTATTCACCAAGGTTTTTTAGATGTGCAGACAACTCACAACCGTGCTGACAATATCACAGAGCGCCACTAATTCGGCTCCACTGGTGAAAAATGAATAAAAAATAAGAGTAAGCAAGTGAAGGAGTTTCAATAACAGCTGGGCAGCAGGACGGAATGCAAAAGCTTCAACCCAGACATGTGTCCATTCATAAGAGGAACTGAATCTTTGGAAATCAAAGTGCTTCGTCATAAACAAGTTAAAGAAACATCTACTGGAAGGCCTCCTGGTGCCCACACATCCCTCCGCTTCCCTTTGCGCTCTCCAGTCGCCTGATGGTGTGTTTTCACGACGCCTACCCCTACCCCAAGGCCTCCCACCATCACCCACAGTATTAGGAGCGCCTGCTCGAGGGTGGGCGACTGCAAGACTTCACCCTAGGGCAGCTGAGTGTCCCACGGATGAACTCCAACCGTCTACCTGCCCAGCAGGCAGCGGATGATGTTGAGTAGTAATTCCATCGGTGAACGGACATTAGAGAGACTCCTGATATGGACAGTAATTCCCCCAACCCCACCCCTCTGATGGTAAACAAAAATTCAGGGTGAAATGTCGGTGCCAACTTTGCACATTACTTTTATGTATAGAATTAAAATTGTATGTTTCTATCCGAACATTCGTCTCTTTTTCCAGTACTCTCTGTCAAGGAAATAACTCTCCACTTGCAACCCCCTCCACCTGCCCCCACCACAGACACGCACGCACACACACACACATCCCCTCATTATTCCATAACCCTATAAATCGCATGTCTTCCAATAACTGTCCAATGCCCTTTGCAAGGTTTTAATTGAAATGCCTGCGGACAATAATACATTCCATGTCACACTTACTCTCAGTGAGGGCAAGATTCTCCGAATTGCCCCATGGCTCCGATGTACGAAGCAAAATTACATGAGCTGTAAACATGGAGCATGAAACTGCCTTCTGGGGGCAATCCCCACCCTATCTCCCACTTGTCAACTATTTACCATAGGGCCCGCAAGTGGAGATTGAGGGAAAACATGATTGAGGTGAATAAAATTATGAGGGGCATAGATGGGGTAAAGAGGAAGGAACCTTTCCCCTTGGTGGGGGGATCAATAACCAGGCGGCATAGATATAAGGTAATCGGCAGGAGGTTTAGAAGGGATAAGAGGAAGATTTCTTTCACCCAGAAGGTGGTGGGAATCTTGAACTCACTGCCTGAAAGGGTGGTAGAGGCAGATACCAACATAACATTTAATAAGTATTTGTATGTGCACTTGCGATGCCATGGAATACAAGGCTCTGGGCCTAGTGCTGTCAAAAGGGATTAGAATAGATCGGTACCTGTTTGACAAGCACAGACTCAATGGGCCGAAGGGCCTTTTTCGGTGCTGTAGGCCTCTATGACTCTATGAATCTATAAGTGACAATCAACAGCTTCACTGACCAAAGTGGCCGAACGTGCCAGAAAAGTGACGCGAATTTCACACTCCCACTGAGGATTCAGCACCGGCACAGGTCTGGCCCAGTAATGGTGCCCAAAGTGCCCCACACAAGGCCAATGAGCTACCGACCATCGTGCACCTCCATGCCCAGTGCTGCTCTCCCTCTGCTACTCACTCACTCACCTACCAAACAAACCGGTAACCCCATTGCTCTCCTCCTTTCACGACTCACCAAAGAGCAGGAACAAGGCACCTGGCACCATGACCACAGTGCCCGGTCGGTTCAAGCTATCCAAGCGTGGACGGGAGGGAAGGGCAGCCGAGTCTCTGGCTGCCAGGCTCAGGAATCCAAAGCAGGAAGCATTGAGTGTGGGCGGGAGCCCAGGCTGGGCGAAAGCGAAGTGGCTGCCCCAGTTAAAGCTGACTCTGTAGCGTGGGATGCCACATGGGGGTGGTATGTGGGTGGGAAAGCTCCGAAATGCCACCTTTCCTAAGTTAGAGAATGATCGCGTGGTTGATGAGCTATAGAGGAATATAAATCTACAGCAGCGCCCTAAGACGTGTATTTGCTTGGAACATTTGCTCCCATCTTAATTGCGGGGACCGACTTTTCCTCACACCCATCAACCACCTCCACCCACCCCCACGACTCCCGTCACCCCACCACACCCCAGGCAGCACCAGACACTCTAAAGTCAACCTCACTGTTGTAACAAGCAACAAGAAAGCGACTCAACACAAACCTTCAGTGAGCACCCCCTCTTATTTTGATTTAATCAACGTACATGCGCATGAGTATCATGACTCAAGTATTGACCTGGGATACATCTGAGAGCAATTAGCTGATTCGTTTATGCCCACATGAGGAGACGGTGTCATAGGGGACCAGTGATCCGGAGAGTTTACTGGGGCATGGTCAGCTGTTGGAATTTAAATTCATTTAATACATCAGGAATGTAAATCCAGTCTCAGTAATGGTGACCACGAAACTATCGTAGATCGTTGCAAAATAAAACATAACCACCTGGCTCACTAATATCCTTTCAGAAATGAAATCTGCCATTCTTACTTGGTCTGGCCATCATGTGACTCCAGATCTACGCCAATGTGGTTGACCTGCAAATGGCCTCTGATCAAGGACAATTGAATTGACAAAGCATGGCCACTATTTACAAGGCACAGGTCTGGAGTTTGATGGGTTACTCCCCACTTGCCTGGATGATTGCGGCTCCGACAACACTCCAGAAGCTCGACACTGTCCAGGATAAAGCAGCCATGCCAGATTGGTATCCCTTCCACAAGCATTCAATTCTCCACCACCGACACACAGTAGCAGCAGTGGGTACCATCTACAAGATGCACTGCAGCAATTCACCAATGCTCTTTAGACAGCACTGCCCAAATCAACGGCCACTACTATCTACAAGGATAAGGGCAGCAGCCACATGGGAGCACAACCACTTGGAAGTTCCCCTGCAAGCCACTCACTGTCTTGACTTGGAAATATATCAGGCGTTCTTTCACTGTCACTGGGTCAAAACCCTGGAACTCCCTCCTTAACAGGGACCGGGGTGTACCTGCACCACACGGCCAAAATCCTGGAACCCCCTCACTATCAGCGCCGTGGGTGTACCTACGCCACACGGGCAAAATCTTGGATTCCCCTCCCTAACAGCGATGTGGGTGTACACCACAGGGGCTGCAGTGGTCCAAGAAGGCAGCTCGCCATCAAGGGCAATTAGGGATTGCAATAAAAGCTGGCCCAGCCAGCGACCGCCTACCTACCATGAGAGAGTAAAGAAGTGAAACATCTTGATCTAACGATCTCCCATTCATCATCAGATGTGAAAGTGACAATACATTTCATGACATTCCATCCCGGCGTCCCAACTCTCCTCAGTAGGATTGAATTTAATTGAACCCTTTCCTCCTCTCAGACTTTTGACAGTTCTACAATGACATCACACGGACTGCAGTGGCTCAAGAAGGCAGTTCACCACCACCATCTCAGGGGGCAATTAGGGATGAGTCTAGCCAAAGATGCCCACATCCCATTAAGTGAATAAAAACCATATGTTTATCTGGCCTTCCTTTAAATAGATTGATTCAATTCAAGACAACAACTGCATGTGGCAGTGACTTCCATATTCTCCCCACTCCCTGGTTTCATCATGAATTCTTCGTGTGGATTTATTAGTGACTGACACTTACTCATGACCCGGTATTAATGACTCCCCATAGACAATCAGTCCCTCGCACTGACCCCACGCACACTCAGTCCCTCCCACTCCCCCCATATAAACTCATTCCCTCTTACTCCCCCGACACACACTCAGTCCCTGGCATGGCCCCCACACGCACTCAGACTCTCGCACTCCCCCACACATAGTCAGTCCCTCGCACACCCCCATAGCCTCTCAGCCCCTCGCACTTCCCCTGCACACCCTCAGTCTCTCACACTCCCCTCACACATGCTCGCTCCCTCGCACTCACCCCTATCACCCTCAGTTTCTTGCACTCACGCCCCAAATTCTTAGTCTGCCACACTCCTCCCTCACAGACTCAGAGTCTCTTACTCCCCGCCCCACACAGACTCCTTTCCTCGCACTGACCACCACACAAACTCAGTGCCTCGCACCCGCCCTCCAAACATACTCAGACCCTCGCATTCCCTCCCACACATACTCAGTCCCTTGCAATCCCCTCCTCAAATACACAGCCTCTCACACACACGCACACCCTCAGTCTCTCGATCTCCTGTCCTCCAACACCCACTGCCCCCCTCCTCCATACCGCACCCCCCACCCCACCCCGCACACACACAAACAGTGGTGCCTCCAACGCGGGAGAGAAGCCGCCTTTTTAGTGGAACAGCTCCATGCATCATTTTCCATTGCAAATCACTTGCTGACCAGTATTTTGAAAAGTGCCTCCTGGGTCCACATAGAGGGGCTTTGGGGGGCTGCAGCCAGCCCAGGGGCCGCATGTTGGACAAACAGATTTAAAGGGATCAGATTTGACTGTGCTTCTTTTGCCATTACCTTTGTTGTCTTTATACTTTTGTGGGATGTGGGCGTCACTGGCGATGCCAATGTTCGCTGCCCATCCCTTATTTTGGCATTTTAGGCCATGACAGAGAGCGGTAAAGATTCAGCTACATTTCTACATTTCTACATGTCAGGACTCACATGTAGGCAAGGATGGGTGGCAGGAGTTTGGAACTCTCTGCCTGAAAGGCTGGTTGATTCAGAAACCCTTGCAACATTTAAGATGTATTTAGATATTCACTTGAGTTGCCTCCAGGGCTATGGGCTAAACGCTGGAACGTGGGATTAGTGTGGTCAGATCTTTGTTGCCCAGCATGGACACAATGGGCAGAAAGGCCTCCTTCTGTGTTGTAAACATCTACGGGTCTTTGAGGCAGATTACCCTATCTTAAGGACATCAGTGAAGCAGGCGGGCATTTAATGGCAATCGATGGGGCAGTTATGCTTCAAATTCCAGACTTATTATTTGAAGTTAAATTCCATCCTCCATAATGGTGGGATTTGCAACCATTCCCCAGAGCGCCTTTCCCCATTGCCCAGGGACTCGGGAATCCTATTCTTTTTTCATTATTCATTCATGGGACGTGGGCTTCGCTGGCTGAGCCAGCATTGATTGTCCATCCCTAGTTTCACTTGAGAAGGTTGTGATGAGCTGCGTTGTTGATCCACTGCAGTCCACATGGTGTAGGCACACCCACGGCGCTGTTAAGGAGGGAAATATAGGATTTTGACCCAGCAAAAGTGAAGGAACAGAGATATATTTCCAACTCAGGAAGTTGAGTGGCTTGAAGGGAAACTTCCAGATGGTGTTGTTCTCATGTGTCTGCTTCCCTTGTTCATCAAAATGGCCATTGGTCATGGGTTTGGAAGGTGCTCTCTCAGGAGTCTTGATGAATCCCTGCAGTGCATCTTGTCAATGGCAGCCACTGCTACGACAGTGCATCGCTAGTGGAGGGAGTTTATGGGGGTCAGTCAAGCGGGGTTGCTTTGCCCTAGATGGCGTCAACCCTCTAGACCTCTAGAGTGTTGTGGGAGTTGCACTCGTCCAGGCAAGGTGGAAGTATTCCATCACACTCCTGACTTGTACCTTGTCGATGGTAGACAGGCATTGAGGTATTGAGTTTACATTATGAGCCAGGTGAACTAACATCTTGAAACATAGGAGAAAGGGGAAGACTATTCACCCCTCTAGCTTGCTGTTGGCCAATTACATCATGAATCTTCTGTAGCTACTCATTTCACCGTTTTTTTCTCCAAATGATCTATGACAGCCCCTGTATAAAAGGAATGAGTTCCCAATTTCTAATTGGTGCTTCCTGATATTATTCCTTAACTTCCTCGCCCTATTTTAACATCTATATCTTTTGCTTTCCGGGGTCTCTGATCAGAGCAAATGGTTTAACTGCCTCTGCTTTATTAAATTTGTTAAACGTTGCAACATCTTAACCTGATGATCCATCAATTTTCGGTCCTCAAGGGAACAGGAATTGAGCCTATTCTCATTAGTTAACACGTTGAGCAAGGTTTCAACTGTGGTTCACCCGCTTCAAGGACAATGTCCCAACCCCGTGTGTGGTGAACAGAACGGAACAGTTATTCCAGATGGATCCTTACTGTGTATCTGTGCACCTGATGCTTAACGTCGACCCCTGTTGCATTCCCAACATCTTTGAGAGAACTTGGATTGCTTTGCTGCTCCTGCACCGCTCAGGTGCAAATTGCGAACTTGCCAGATTTACCTCTCTGTGCTAAGGCGAGCAAATTCTTAACGCAGAGAAACTAAAGGCCAAAATCAATTGCCATTTCAGAGCGGGATTTTAGTGATGTTTATTGTTGTGGAAGCTCCCTTTTTTAATGTCATAGTTAGTTAAGCTTTGGTAGCTTTATAATGTTATCCCAGTCTCGTTGTAAAGCAATCCCGCGCTTTCAGTTTCTCAATAAATACATTAACATTTGACAAATGAGCTGGTTCTTGTTTTACTCCAGTCACTGGAAGAAACAAATGGGATTCCATCCGCAACAGCTCTCAGGCCAACAGTTAGATTAACGATTTGGACCTTGTTGTTATACAGGACATGAGACTACATGAAATTGGGAGGGAAGGTGCGCACTGATTTGCACCAGAGGACTTACTGCGACATATCAATAAACTGGCAGAGAGGCATATAACAGGAGAATGGGCATCAGCAGAGAGGCAGCCGCCCCATTACAGTTTCGTAAGAAAAATAAAACTCATCGAGACATTGAAGCAGGAGCAAGGGTAGACAATTCCGCCTTTCGAGCCTGAGCTGATTTTCATCAGCGGAAGCTGAGGCTGGTGCCCACTATATTCTCTCCACCCAGGACATGGGGCTCAAACAACATCTCTCTCACCAAGGCCTGGGAGGCATAAACTTATCTCCCTCCTCGGAAACTGGGGCTTATCTCCCGCCTGCACCACCGCCAACCCGAGTCAAGAGGATTGGGGGCAGGCAGGAAAAAGGATTTGAGGACCCAAGCAGATGAGCCATGTTCTTGTAGAATGGTGGAGCAGGTTCGAGTGCCGAATGGCGTACTATCGCTCTTAAGCCCCTCCCCTGGGTCATTATGGATGCGATTTAGAAGCAGCGGTAGGCCACTTGGGCGCTAGAGCTGGCTCCGCTACTTAATATGATCATGGGTGTTCTGATTGTAACCTCAACTCCACATTCTCTCCAACTCCAGATAACTATTCACCCCCTTGTTAATCAACAATCTATCCCATTCTGCCGTAAAAATATTCAATGTCTCTGCTTCCACCTGCTTTAGAGGAAGAGAGTTCCAAAGACCCACTGGCCTTTGAGGTGAAAAGCAATCTCCTCATCATGGTCTTAAATGAGTGAAGCGTTATTTTCAAAGAGTGAGCTCTAGTTCTATTGGAAACATCCTCTGCACACCCATCCTGTCAAGGCCCCTCAGGATCTTATATGTTTCAATCAAGTCGTCTCTTCTAAACTCCACTGGAAAAAAGCCTAACCCTTCTAACCTTTCCTCATAAGACAGCCTGCCAATTCCTCATATTAGTCTGGTAAACCTTCTCTGAACTGTTCCCAAAGCATTTGCATCCTTGCATAAAGAAGATGACCAATACTGTAAACAGTACCACAAATGCAGTGTCAACAATGCCCTGTTCAACTGAAGCATAACCCCACCCCCTTCTTTTGTATTCAACCCCCCTCTCAATAAATGACATTTTTTTTTTAGTTTTCCTAATTTCTTGCTTTACCTGCACAATAGATTTTTGCGATTGATGCACTAAAACATCCGGATCCCTCTGTAACCCTCACTATTTGTTATATATTTGCCCACTCGCCTGACCTCTCCTTAATCCTTTGTAGCCTCATTATGTCTGCTTCATAACTTACCTTCCCTTTTACCTTTGTGCCAGCAGTAAATTTAGCCACCATCCTTTCGGCCCTTTCACCCAAGCTGTTCTTTTATTTGCACTCTTCTGAGAAGTCAAATGAAAGCCAACACAGATATGATGGGACGAATGGTCTCTTCTTGTGCTGTACTAATTGCTTCTTTCCTATATTTTTCATGCTCGTACATTTGATGGTGAGTGGAATGATAAAGAACATTTGTTCTATCCAAAAGTTGGAGGACATTTGACAAGCCCTCGCCAGATCATCTTCTGCTGCTTCATCAATGAACTTCCTTTCATCATAAGGTCAGGAGTGGGGATGTACGCTGGTAGTTGCACAATGTTCAGCACCATTTGTGACTCCTCAGATACTGAAGCAGCCCATGTCCAAAAGCAGGAAGACCTGGACAATATCCAGGCTTGTGTTAACTAGTGGCAAGTAACATTCAGGCCACACAAGTGCCAGGCATGACAATCTCCAACAAGGGAGACGCTACCCATCGCCACCTGACGTTCAATGGATTTGCCACCACTGGACTCCCAATATCAATATCCTGGGTGGTTACCATGTACCAGACACGGAGCTGGACTGGTCATAAGATCTCAAATGAGAGGCAAGAATGATGCCCCTCACCTCCTGACTCCCAGAAAACTGTCCAACATCCAAAAGGCAACATGTCAAGAGTGGGATGGATAAGTCTCCGCTTGGCTGGTTGAGTTCAGTTCCAACAACACTGAAGAAGCTCAACATCATCCAGGACAAAGGAGAGCGCTTGCTTGGCACTTGTTCTATCAACATTGACACGCCCAACACCGACGCACAGTGGCAACAATGTGTGCCATCCACACGATTCACTGCAGGAACTCATCAAGGCTCCTTAGATAACGCCTTCAAAACCGACGACCGCAACCATCTAGATGGACAAGGGCAGAAGATATGTGGACAGCAGACACATGGAATCTCTCCTCCAACCAACTCACAATTCTGATTTGGAAATATATCGACCGTTCCTTTCCTGCAGCTGGGTCAACAACCTGGAATTATTTTCCTCACAACACTGTCGGTGTACGGACACCAAACTGACCGGAGCGGTTCCAGGAAGCAGCTCACCACCACCTTCCCATGGGAAATTAGGAATGGATAACAAATGCTGGCGAGAGGCATTGACGCCCACCTCCTGCGAATAAATAAGAAACCAAGGGAGATGTCAGGGAAGGAACCCAAGGCCTCACACAATGAAGACGAGAAGTCTCTCATTGCGGAGGTTGAGTGACGAAAACAGTGAAGACATCGTGGTGAGGATTCTTCGATGGTGCTTTGTTGCACAGCAGAGGAGGGCAGTTTTGACTGAGAGGGTTGGGACAAACTGAGATACTCTCTGAAGGAGAAAGTGCGGGATAAGTGAAAGGAAATATTAGGGAGTGATATGATTATAAGTACCAGACTGGTGCTCTGACAGCCTATTCTAGATGGAAGGAAGAGTGAGACGGCTTGGGGGAGGGGTGGTGGGGTGGCCGATGGGGCTGGTCTGGGCGAGTTCATTCACGAGGTGGACACCATCAACCTTTATCCGGGTTTCCATTTAGACCGTGGTGTGCAGGTCATCATTCACAATAAACATTAGGCTCCCAAGGGCCTTTTAGTCGTTCAGCCGCTGGAGGAGTCGTGGATATTTTACTCATTCTGCCAACTCCGCCTCGAACCCCTCAAGGTTTTGAACTGCTCTATCAAATATCCTGTCAACCTTCTCTCCCCCACGGATAATAATCCCATCTTCTGCAATGTACCCACATGACCCGAGTCCCTCATTCCGGTCAGCCATCCTGTGAATGGTATCTGCCGCATCTCTAAAGCGAGAATTGGATTCGGTGTTACAGTTGATTGGTCACCTCTCTGGAAGAATCTGCACATTCCAGTAATTTCCAGATTTGACAGAGAATAATTTGTCGAGGCCTGGTACATAGAGGGATATTATCGCGACGCATTGTGTCCCATTTCATTGCTACAGACACAGGAAGGTGCACAGCAATTGTGTTCAAGCCTCCATGTCTATATCAGTTTAAGAGAAGTAGCGTGGCCCTTGAAACGTGAACATTTTTGATCAGGTCATTCTGTTCGCTTTCGTCAATCGTAAGGGGACCACAGTTTCATCAACGAACAAAGCGAGACGATCGCAATGATGGCGTTTGTTCGCGATGTGGAATGGTCGAGAATCGAACCTGAGTCTCACACATACAGACCGCCACGCTCTAACACTCGGAGACGTTCTCATCAGTTGTAACGTATTTGGCATACAAACGGGATAAGGAGGCCATTTTGACCTTCGACCTTGTTGTATCGTTAAACTTCCCAATTGTCACTTGAATTCATTTTTTCTGCCTACGTCCCATTTTGTAGATTTATCCGAGTCATTTAAAGCACGTTCCTGATTTGCCGACTTTCCATGGAGCAGAATCCCAGTTGGAAAGATTGAAACAAGGAGATTCAGCAATGTTGGAAACCGGTTTGCGAGCTGGTCCATGGGGAAGAAATGGCTCC